>NW_015536485.1:512271-550788 GCF_001515605.1 Sinocyclocheilus anshuiensis
CAAAATTTATGTCACTGCCAAAACTTTTGGCCATGACTGTAGGAGACATTCTCATTTCAAATCAAAATACTGAAATGTTTGTGTATATTGTATTACAAACTAATATCCATTTTAAATCACTGGCAATTGAAAACTGTTAAACAGTTAAAGTGCAATTACTACACCATTTTTCCTTCACCATGATTCCATCAGTACAAAACAGTTACTGCATCCCAATCCCAAATACAAAAGCAGTTGTAAGAATTTGTCCAGTTGAACACTGTGTAACACTGAGAATGCTTAACACAAAATATTGTTCTTTAAAGCTCGTTACCAAAAGACTCAAATAAAACATCTACTTAACATGTACCTTATTTTACACACTCAAACACTAACTTTCCATTTATCATTCAGGGTTTGAAGGAAGATTCCTGTAAAACTCAAGTTGTTTAACAGGGTACCAGAACTGTCACAAGATTATTTAAACAATGTAGGCCTATGTAAACTCCCTTTTTATAGCTAGAATAAACCTTTCCCAACAATAAAACCCAATTCACAATCCTAGCAATAAAAAACAACTCTCATAAAAATAAATAGCTTTACTGACTAAAACCCATCTTTAAAATTACTCTTCAAAAGACAATACAACAGGTGTTTCAACACTAATGATAGTCCTCATTCCCAATTTGTGGCAAGTGTCCAACATTGCAGGACACAAACCATCAGTTTGTAACACAGACACCACTTCTTAACAGAAGTGAAAATTAACAGGCAAATATTTACTCTGGAATGACACATTCCAGTATGTTTGAAACTTGACCGAATCTTTCATTTGAGATGATGTCCTGCCAGCATCTGCTGTACCTTTTACAGTCAATATCTTCTTCATATAATAATTTTTAAAAAATCATAAAATAATAATAATAAAAAAACACATCTTAGGAGTGACTTCTTACTCTTGCAACAAATACAAGAACTCACAGATACAGCCTTGTGCATTATAAACGAACATCAAACCACTGGTCATACAGACACTTTCCCTTTGACCTCTAGTTTGTTGGCATTCTCGCTCTGTTTGGTGGTCTGCTCCTCTGTGAAGGTAATGTAGGAATACACCAGACTGCCAGCAATGCTGAGAAGACAAGTACAGGCAATCAGATCATTAGCGTCACTCGAAATCAATGCATGCCATCGGTTTTTTTCTTCTGGGAAAAGCTCACTTCTTACCTGATGTAAAGACCAATGAAGTTAGTCCATGAGAAAATGTAATCGCCTCCAAATACCATTCCAATATACGTCACTAATATATTCTGCAGAAACACAAAAGTCGTCAACAAAAAGCAGGACAAACTGTATCTTTGTATGTTTAAGAAAAAAACATTCTTACTTTTAGGCAGCCGACGATGGTAGTAGTTAGCGCAGAGTTATACTGAGTGCAAAGTACAGTGGAGTACATTAAAACGAACCTGTAAATGTACCAACAGAAGATGTACTGTTAAGGACATCTCTGAAATCATTAAACTACACTATTAAAAAACTGAGGTTGGCAGAACTTTAAACAAAAAAATACAGTAGCAACATTTTAGTATTTATGGATTAAGCTTAAACATACATTAAAAAAAAAAACATTTTATTCACTTATATAATGTTAATATACCAACCTACTGAAGTACTTAAGTTCTACATGTAAAACGTAAAGTTCATCACACTTAGCTTTTCTATTCCAAGCTGAGGTAAATACTATTATATAGAAAGTGTGTGGAATTTAGCATTAACCAATTAACAATCTGCTACTGTAGCATTTTTGTGTGTTTTTACCATTAAAATTATGTTCTTTTTTGTGTGTGTGTAAAGGTGCGGCCACACTACTACACACGTAACTTCTTCATTCTTTATATCACTATGCAAGAGGAAACTATTCATTAAACATTAACATTAGCTTGTTGTGCATTCACTAGCCAATCAATTAAAATATATGATCAGGAGCTCAAAGTACTTCTGAAATAAAATAATAAACAATTCCCTCAGCACTTAAATATGATCTTGCATCTGTACAGACCACAGGCACTGGCTGCAGTCGTCTGCTAGTGTTTGCATTTCTATGATTGATGGAGTTTTTATATTTGTTGAGCTTTTATGACAAGTAAATTACAAACAAAACTAAATAAACACATGAACGCCACTAAACGTATTTAAATTGCATTAACTTAGACAGCCCCTAGTATGGACCAAATACAACGTTTCTATTTTAACTTACCCCATTATACAAGAGAGAATGAATTGACCTAGAAAAAGCAAATCTGACCAGCCTTCATATTCAAAAGCCTAGGGGCAAAAAAAGATATTTAGTGATGCATGGAAGGACACACTTAAAGGAAATAATTACCTAGAGATCCTTCAATAACACAGAGTAATTACCTTAGTTAACCCTTAAATTTCACAGTTATGGAGCTGTTTGTAAGGGAATTTGAAGGTCAAGCTCTTATATGGTAAAAAGTCACACATAACACAAAGAGGACTTTCCACATTTTTTTTTTCATAGGTTGAAACTGCGGAGAATTACTCACATGGTGAGTAAAAAACAACAAATCCACTCAACCCGTCTAAAAAGAGGTAAAGAGCTCACCTAAAAGGAATATACCTAACTCTGTAAGCTACTACATTCACTCTGCTAGTTAGGCTGACCGGTATAATGGTGGCTTTGTGCAAGAAACACACTGCCTCCTGGCCTCTCTCCTTCCTGAGGCACCGCCTGCCAAATAAACTGGGCCTCCCTGTGAACACACTGAGCTAAATAAAATGAGGCATTCATGGAGCAGGGCCCTGTCATCCTAACCTCCCAAACAACTAAGCCTTGTGCAAATGCTGCTTTCTCAAAAAGACCAGGATGCAGCACACTTTTTGACTAAGAAAATGCAGTTATTTTTTTCATGGGAAAAGCGTTCAGGCAGGAACAGACATGCTGAAATTTATGTCATTCAGCTTGCTATGATTTCAAGAGAATTTATGACAAGCGTGCAGTCGTTCCAATCGGCTAATGGTGTGTGTTCTCTGGCAATGTGAGCTCACAAGTCACTGCAGGGGAGCAGATGGTGTGTTCGTGGTTGCCAGATCATCGGTCGGTATGAGGTCTTGTTGAGAGACGGACTCTTAGGAGTGACTAGAGTCTTGGGGTTATTTAAGGTCTGGCATGTAAACACAATATATTATATATAACTGAGCATTACCAAACTATCTGCTGTATGTGTGCAACTGCTTTTATTGTTATTCAAGAAACACAATTTTATTAATGAGCCAATATCCATCGCTAGAAAAAACTATATAAAAATTCTATAATGTTTAAAAATAAATATATATGTTATATACAAAAGATTAGTGGTCGGCCGATATATCGGCCGATATTTGGCATTTTTCAAATATCGGCATCGGCTGATAAGTTTTTCTGTTTGGCCGATGCGTTCGTGGCGGGACTTTTATTTTGACAGCGCCTACGCACACAGTGCACACTCTTGTTCGCTGTCGTTGTTAACAGTTCTGTCCACGGACAGAAGTCTGTCTAATAATCAGATAGAACTGTTAAACAAAGGAATTAAAATGTATACAAAAAAGTATTATAACGATTGCTTTTATATTATTAGCAAATACGCATTTAAACAAATCTTTGAATGACTAATGAACATCTAATTTCAAAAACCTTGCAAACTTAGTCGAATCCAGCTGTGAGATCTTATGAAGTGTGCATTTGTATCCTGCATGATCGCATGTTCTCTGCATGATGGTCGGTCCGTGCGAATTGAATGCTGACAGGAGGAGAGTTCAGCTTCACTGAGACACACGATCGACAAACTTTAAACTTGCGCTTCATGCTTTTGCCCATTGTCATATTCATGTCATTTTCACTGTGTGCTGTATGTAAAATTAGTGTTACCTTGGCTTTATTTGAAAAAAATGTGATTCCCAATGCACACAAACTTCCCAGAATACCGAGTGCTCTGTTGGTTACAGTGTTTACTTACTTTTTAATTATATTTTTATTAAATATTTGTTTATTTGTGAAAAATACTTTGGTATTTAAAGTATAAGCATGTTTATTTTACACATTTATTTTTTTCAAATGATTTAAAATTTCTTAAATATTAAATAAAATAAATAAAATTATATCTGCTTTATATCGGCCACCCTGCTTTTCAAGATATCGGCATCAGCTGTCAAAAAACCAATATCGGTCGACCACTATAAAAGATCAAACCAAAGCCAATCTCAATCATTAGAGAACACTATATTTAAATTATAATGTTTAAAATAAATGAGTGAAAACAATATAAAAATTATTTATACTTATAAAAATGATAAATATTTATATGCATTCTGAGAAAAAAAATGTACAAAAAAAAATACAATAAAATAAATAATAATAAAAAAACTTACCTTATCCATATCTCCTGTGACATGTGAAAATAGCAGTGTTGGAAGAATCATAAATAAAGCATTGTAATAGAGCAGGCCATACTTTCCCAGCTCCTATTAGACAAAAAAAAAAATAGAGAGACAATAAAGCCATGTCATGATTTCCTCTTCTCTCGCACCCTCTACACTAGCTGCTCTTTTTCTAACAGAGAAACAGATGGTATCCAAACAGCGAGCCAAGGGGCTTTCTTCAGGAAGTGAGCATAGGCTTTAACAGGCTGTAAAATTTCGACATTGTCAGTGATTTAGATAAATCTGTACGCATAGTCCACATTCTTCAATGAAAACTGTAGCAGTTACAAAACTACTCTCTCTGGAGGCCTCAGATAGAACACACATGACTTTTTTTTTCAGTCCAAGCCAGTGGGGTAATGCAATAAACACCGCTCATGTTGCCAGCACTCTCGGTTTCATCAAATACAAGCACAGGCATATCTTCTAAATATATTGAAACTGAACCGGTGCTTGAAATGTTAGAACATGCATATGTGAACAACTTTTGCTCAGACTGGGTGCAGTAAAAATGAAGATGTGAAAGCACTCAAAACAAAACCAATTACGTAAACCATCAGTTCTCAAAAATAGGAGTAGGATAGCAAGATAAATAGACTTAAATAGATAAAAATGTCACCTTTGTCAAATTATAAACAACAAATTAAGCCAGCATGGACAGGTTTGCAAGAAAAACCCTCACCGTCATGAACGAAACGATGCAAAGTGAAATTTATGTAGTGAATTATTTCATGACATTTTCATTAAACAAACAACATAATTAGGAATTCACAAAACTTAGTGATCCATGGGGAGTTGCTTCATTTTTGTGCAAGCATAGGAAAGCAGTATATCTCAAATAATGACTACTGAGAACAGCTGCTGCTTAAGGGAGCATTCAAGGCATTTGAGTAATCTCTATCATGAATGTGTTTCTTTCCTTACCTTAGAGTCAAGTTTCTGTTTCACAAAAGCTCCATTGGCAGCAGTTAAGACATCGTTCATTAAAATGAACACGTACCCTTGCAGGTCAAAAGCCAAGTCAGCACTGCACAAGAAATATAAGGGAACTCATCAAACACTGTAAAAGACATATGTGATTAAATGTTTGCTTTTCTTCATACTTTATGAGTAAGATAGTGATGTATAATTAACTTCTATGTTGCAACACAGTCTTATAAACAATAACTTTCCTCTATAAAGCAGTAAATAAGTGGCATGTTCTTCAAGCAAGATAAGGCTGAATTCTATTGCATTTTGAATTCTATCAAACAATGAGCCACTGAAAACTTTTACCTTGCAGCTAAAAAGGCCCCTAGAATCATAGTAAATACTGTCAGCTGAACTGGCCGGGAGAATTTCTTCCTGTAATGAGGGACATAACCAGTGACATTTTTATCATACTATTAATTAATTAGATATAAGCTATCAGAGACACTGTAGTAATTGGAGAACTTTCACTTACTTTAACAAGAAACCTTCCGCCAGCATTGTGAAGAGAATAGAAAACCTCCTCAATACTGTAAACATTGGCAGGCTGAAGGAAGGAAAACCACATAATTAGATACAAATACATAAAATACAAAACAAGGCAGATGTATTATATGTAATATTTAAAGCTGTTATGTACTGGATCATACTTAAGTCTTTTTGTCCCAAAGAGTCCTGTTATTTGATTTCCAACATATAGAAGAGGTAGCGGAAATGTCTGTAATTACAAGGTAGGTCTTGAAAAAGCATAACAAGAAAGTTGTAAGCAACACTTACAAAGCTGCATTGTTTTGCAGGCCCATGTGGGTATCTTTTCCCATGTCAACAAAAAAAGACTTGCACATGTATTCTTTGGGGAAAGAACACGCGAGAACACGTGACAACACGCACAAGTTTAAAGGGCCAGCATTCCTCACCTTTCTAGGTATGCTATCATCAAATTCTGGGAAGGTGATCACCCGGAGGGCCTTTCCCACCCGTAACACAACAACTGTTGCCAGCATCTGCAAAGTAAAGTCATGATATGTACATGCCGCTCTGCTCTGTAACATAATGTGTAAAGCCCAAAGTATGGAAAGTGAGAAAAACTTTTATCAGACAAAAGAAAACCGACCTGACCAATGCCAACACATATCGAAGAGGGGAACCTGTTTGGGGAGATTGTTTTTAGCAAAGACTGAAAGCACAGCGTTTTGTTTACATGCTTCTTCCATTATAATTACATTTGAAAGCTATCCTAAAATAAACCACCATACGCAATGTAGTGTTGATTGTGAGATTTTTCATTATTATTCTAATCAGTGACTCACTTTAGTCCATACAAAACGCATTTATTTTACAATTACACTATTTACGTGCACATTTTAAGGCTTCTTGCATTTAAAAGAAAAAAAAACAAAGGCAAATTCTGGATAATCATCATTTTAAATAGTTTAAACCAAGTAGTAGCTCACTATGTTTATAAAAATGGGATGTGGTGGTACCAAAGTACAGAAAGGGTAACAACATTACACTTGATATAAACCTTAGTACTGAATGAGTACCATATTCATGTACCATTGTATTTACATGGTACTCCAAGGATACTAGTATCACAATGATACATGTTGGTATTAGCACGATAAGTCCCTAAATGCATGGTAATAACATTGTACTTTTTGTTTTTAAAACAACCAGCTTCAGTCTCACATTGCATGTTTAAATCAGCCCACGGAGGTCAACGTCCTTCTGCACTAAGCTGCCAACTATCCCAAGTATTCTGCATCTAGAGACAGTAAAGTACTTGGAAAACACAGAGTATGTAACTCCAGTAAAAAGTCTTCTTACCTGTAATTGGTCAGGACGCTCTTGTTCACTACAACTATAAGGAAAGAGCTGATTCCATAAAAGCCCGCAGCTAAAAGTTTGAAGAGTACCGTTAACGTTTGGTCCGCCATGCCAGCGGCTTCATTCCTCGACTCACATTGCTCCATTCTGAACGCAGCACCTTTCTTCCTCCCAACGTTGACGGCTCTGAACTTCCGCCATGTTTACAGAGCTACGTATAATGTGACGACAACATTTCTAATTTACATACGTCAGTGCTGTGCTCTCTGTCGCCTCCCTGCGGCAGCGGACTGCAAGATATTTGTCCGCGGAGAGACATAACACTACGCAGACTAATAGAGAGGATTTAAATTTAATTTAAACTTTCATACAGGATATTATTTTACCTCAAGTTATTAGACTTTTTTTTTAAGTCACTAGTTTAACATTGTCCATTAGCATATAGCAAAACAGATTTTTATTTTAAATTCATTTTAATACGAAATTAACCATGGTTTTACCACAAATAAAAAAAGGTTACTATAGTTAAACCATGGTAACCACAAATTAACCATGGTTTTGCTACACTAACCATAGTTTAACCATGGTATTTGTAGTAAAACTGTGGTTATACAAATGGTAATCAATAAGCCAAAAAAAAAAAAAAACCTTGGTTAGGGCTTTTACTACAATAAAACCATGGTTAATTTTCGTAAGGGATAACATAGCAAATCCAGTGAAATGAAATACAATAGAATCTCCCTGAAACTTTCTTTATTCATTCATTCATTCATTCTGTGGTGGAGAACCTCAAGGCATGGGTGCAATAAACTGAAGAGTTTGTAAGTGATGGGAACAAACGTCTCAGGTTACTTAGTAGGGAGCGAGACACTGCGTCCTCTAGGGGTCGCTATGGGGAACGCCTCGTCGTGACCCGTGTCTGAAGCATACATTGTCAGAAATGTCTGTTTTTTTCAGCTTAACAAAAAACAAGTAGGCCTACTGTAGAACATCAATGGCCGCTGCATTGGGAGCCATAGCTTCCTTACAAGTTACCTTCACACAAAAATTAACTAAGATAGCACCTTTGGAGGACCACGCCCCTTTCAGATTTAAAGACCAAAGTTATGCATTGCTATATGTGGCCAAGGACCACAAAAATCGATTTTTCTTTTATGCCAAAAGTAGGATATTAAATATGTTAAATGTTCATGAATCATGTTCATGTTCCATTTTGTACATTTCCTACCGTAAATAGGCTAGCCTAGGCTATCAAAACTTAATTTTTTATTAGTAATAACTTCATTTGGACAACTTTAAAGGCTATTTTCTCAATATTTTGATTTTTTTGCACCCTCAGATTCCAGATTCAGATAGTTGTATCTCAGTCAAATATTGTCCTATCCTAACAAACCATACATCAATGGAAAGCTTATTTACTCTGCTTTCAGATTATGTATAAATCTCAATTTAAAAAAAATTGACCCTTATTTTGTGGTCCAGGCGGTCACATATAGCCTACTTATTATTATCTTTGGGTTATTAGGCTATGTTTATAATGCTGTTATTAAATTAATTTGATTTTGTTTTGTGTAGTGTGGAAATGAAATAAAAACAAGAACAACAACAACACACACACACACACTCACACACACTCACACACACACACACACACACACACACACACACACACACACACACACACCCCACGGGTTAAAAATATTAAAGGCATAGTTTAATTAAAATTGTGACAATATAAAACAATGATTATTAGCCCACATTTGATACCCCCAATTAATAATTTTAAACAGGCTTCCATTTTCTAAGTAGATTAACAGTTCAAAGAAGAAGTTCAAAGGTGCTGACTGTTTTTCCAAAAAAAAAAAAAATGAATTGAGGTCAGAAGACCACATTTTGTGCACACTTGATGTTTTTATGTTGCAAAATGAGGACATATATATGATTAAGTTGCTTTTAAACTTTCTCTTTGATGTTATTTTTTAATGTGATATCCGATAAATCATCCATTTAATAATATTCATATTGTAGGTATATGAATCTTTCTCATCACTTCAAATGATCCTAAAGTAGTCTAAGAGGTACTTTAAAGACAGATGACTCCTGAGATAAAGTCATATCATAGGTCAGCAACTGTGCAATCAAATGCTTTAAAGTGACAAAGGATATGAGTAACTATTGAAGGAGATTTTTGTGAATAACACAAAAAAGTGTGTATATTTTAATGTCTCTTTTCATATTCACAAAAAAAAAAGGTATTAAGGTATATTTATAAAGTTTAACATACAAATTAATGAGACATTTTGAAATGTCTTTCTTTCTTTCTTTCTTTATTTCCTCCTTTCTTTATTTATTAAATACTTGTGGTCTGTCTTTGTGGTTTAGTCAACACAAAAAAGTGTGTATATTTTAATGTCTCTTTTCATATTCACAACAGAAAAAGGTATTAAGGTATATTTATAAAGTTTAACATACAAATTAATGAGACATTTTTAAATGTCTTTCTTTCTTTCTTTATTTCCTCCTTTCTTTATTTATTAAATACTTGTGGTCTGTCTTTGTGGTTTAGTTTGCCAGTTTCACACAAACTGTAATTGTGGGACTGACACTAACCTCATTGTTTTCTTTTGTATTGTTCATTTTTCAGTTTCCATGCCTTAACGGTAAATAACTCGATCTCACAATTTATCAGGAGTTTATGTTTTCATTGTTTATTATTATTATTATTATTATAAACGCCTCTGCTTATTAATCTACTGTTATTAGTGCAATCTTTGTATTACTCTGTATCTCAGATTCACTTTATATATGTCAGTGGGTTTTCCCCAGAAACACTTTGAAGATGAAGATAGAAAGTAGCCTAAGTTTAAACGAGATCAAAAATCTGGGGCAGACAGGAAGGCTGTTCTGTGGTGTTATTTTCACACGCCATGTGAGAGGGAACGTGTGAGGAGAACATGGGTAATTCGGTCTTATTTCGTTGTTCCAGAGCCTCACATTTTTAGCTATGAATAAGTATATGTTTTAATATCAACAGATCTTGTTTAGGTGTAAAATGTATGTTTAATGAGAGGCATCATAGGGCTTAACGAAGAAGATTTACTCAATTAATGAGCGTTGTTCTCTTTTTCTCCACTGGTTTTCACATCCCTCTAACGTCAAACGTGCCTTATGTGAAGTTGTCAGCCCTGTGGATCAAGCTAGTGAAAATCTATGAGAAACACTTTGAAGATGAAGATAGAAAGTAGCCTAAGTTTAAACGAGATCAAAAATCTGGGGCAGACAGGAAGGCTGTTCTGTATTTTCACACGCTAAGCACATGTGAGAGGGAACGTGTGAGGAGAACATGGGTAATTCGGTCTTATTTCGTTGTTCCAGAGCCTCACATTTTTAGCTATGAATAAGTATATGTTTTAATATCAACAGATCTTGTTTAGGTGTAAAATGTATGTTTAATGAGAGGCATCATAGGGCTTAACGAAGAAGATTTACTCAATTAATGAGCGTTGTTCTCTTTTTCTCCACTGGTTTTCACATCCCTCTAACGTCAAACGTGCCTTATGTGAAGTTGTCAGCCCTGTGGATCAAGCTAGTGAAAATCTATGATGGAAACAGGAGAGGAGCCCAAATTGAGGAGAAATCACCGTTTTAAAAGTGCATTAGGAAAGGTTTGTTTGGTTTTCTCTTTTGACATATCCACTTCTTCCACTGCCGTTTGATGTATATCATACTGAACTACATATTTTTCAGTTTTATATTTGAATTATCATTATTCTTTAAGTCATGACTTTAAAGTTAATGTAACATCATCATATTTCATTTTATGTACAGTATGCTGTGCCCGTGGAGTAAGTGTGATAGCAGTTAACGATTGTTGATGACTAAAAAGGCGGTTTAATAAGTATGCATGTAGAAACACGCTTCAGAGTTTCACAACAGGCATAAATACCACAAATCTAGGTCATTGCCCCTTAAAAGAGCAAGGCAACTCTGAGAAAACAGGGTTGACATAAAAAGATTAGGCTTGTAACATTAAGTACCGCTCATGAGAATGCTGACTATTTACACAGATCGCAAGCTTATCATTTTCTGGTAACATTCTGTCTTGGTGGTTTTTTTAATGCCTTTGATATACGTACAGATGTTTTGACCTGTTTTATGTGACCTCTTTAAAAAGGGACGATGGTATGGAAGGCAACCCACTTTTTGTTCGGACTATATGCTGGTTTGCTTCATGCTAATGCATTTGAGAGAACGGAGAAGACGGGAGAAGAGACTTAAGGACTAGGCATGAAGTGTGGAGAAAAATATTCACTGATCATCATAGAAACCCAGAACAAGAAAGGCATGAAATGGATTTTTTCATCAGAGTCTGGCAGGTGGTCTTTCTTCTCCTTTTCAGCGGCAAATTCTGCGGTGAGTAAAGTCATTGAGATTATATTTGTTTTACATTGGAATGTTTTTAAATGAATAGTGTTTTCTCTCTCTGCTCAGACTGCTACAGAGTCAGTTGTGTTGGAAAGCTGATAGTAGATTCAGATGTTATCCACCTGGGCTCCAACTTGACTGTAGGCTGCCAATCAAACACTGAGCACTGTGGGAGACACTTTGCCATAGTCTTCAATGGAGAGACCATTTTCGAAACAATTAATTGCTCTGTAATAAAAACACAGATAGTTATCAATCAGCCCAGATTTTGGCTACTCTGCAAGGTGAAGGAGGGAGACACATGGCACACTGTTTGCGGCCAAGATTTCAAGGCTGGCTGTAAGTTCATGTTATCTGTATTCGAACGCTCTGCATCATAGATGCAAGAACAAATATATTATTATGTTAAAATCTCTGGTTTTATTCAAGTACAACTCAATCTGACTCAATCTGATTTGAAGGGTTAAATAGCTTAAGGCGCTTAAGAAAGAGACATCTGCACATATGTGACCCTGGACCACAAAACCAGTCTTAAGAGTCACTTGTAGCAATAGCCAAAAATACATTGTATGGGTCAAAATTATTGATTTTTCTTTTATGCCAAAAATCATTAGGATATTAAGTAAAGATCATGTTCCATGAAGATATTTTGTAAATTTCCTACTGTAAATATATTAAAACTTAATTTTTGATTAGTAATATGCATTGCTAAGAACTTCTTTTGGACAACTTTAAAGGCGATTTTCTCAGTATTTAGATTTTTTGCACCCTCAGATTCCAGATTTTCATATAGTTGTATCGGCCAAATATTGTCCTATCCTAACAAACCATACATCAATGGAAAGCTTATTTATTCAGCTTTCATGTGGTGTATAAATCTCAATTTCGAAAAAAAAATTGACCCTTATGACTAGTTTTGTGGTCCAGGGTCACATATGTTAATGATTAACAGATCATACATGAAATATACATTAAAAATGTATGAATCAAAACTCTGTGATATTTATGATATTCATCAACTGTTAATTCCCTACATGTTTCTTATTTGGTTAAAAATGCTAGTTAGTTGTATACATTCTGTACAATTAACCAGATTTTGATTAAGAATATCCAGCTATTAATTAATTTTCTGCTTCAGACCCTCCAGGTAACCCGAAATTCAGCTGCGTCACATACCAAAATTCGGAGTATGTTAACTGCTCTCTAGTGGTTACAACTGAGACATATTTATTTACCAATTTCACAGTGACATTTCAGTAAGTATGTCAAATTTTCTTATTTTAACAGTTTGATAACATCAAGGTGCTTTATCATATATCCGATATTTATCATATCATAGAAACTTTGTAAAAAAAAAAAAAAAAATGTTGTTCAAATATAGAGTTAAAGATCAAAATAGCCTTTCTTGTGTTTAATCTTTCTTTAATGTCTTTCTTCCATGCAAAGCAACAGCACATCCCAGTTCCTCCAGTATGCGATGAACAAAGACAGCCATGTCTCTATTCCACGATCGCTGTTTGTTGAGAACATGACCTATAAAGTCCATGTAAGAGGTCACAATGCATTAGGAGAGTCACACTCTACTTTCAACTTCTCGATCTGGGACATTGGTAAGAGACTAAATTACAAACACTTACTAATTTCTGAAGCACTTTCTCATTTTGATCATATCATGAGCTCTTGATTGTTTAATCTTATTCTTTCGCTCAGTGAAAGTGGTATGAATTTTGATGTACCAAATGTGCATAGATGTGTTTAGCTGAATCATGTGTTTTGACATTGTTTTTGTTCAGTAATTCCAAGCACTCCAGATATAACACGAGTTGTGTTTGAAAATGGCACTCTTTCTCCTACAATATGCTGGAATGGCTCAGAAGATATTTTGAAACCAATTTTGAGGTTCAGAGAAGCACATGATAACCAGGACTGGGTGAGAATCAAATACTGATTTCTTATATAAGAAGGATTTGTGAAAAATGTGTTCTGGTTAAAGGAATAGTTCATCCAAAAATGAATATTTGCTGAGAATTTACTCACCCTCAGGCTATCCAAGAAGTAGATGAGTTTGTTTCTTCATAGGAACATTGGGTTTGGAAAAGACTAACATTACTTGCTCCTCTGCATAGAATAGGTGGAGTCAGAATGAGAGTTCATACAGCTGATAAAATCACCATAATCCACACTACTTCGACTACAGTCAATCAATTAATTAATGCCTTGTGAAGTGAAAAGCTGTGTGTTTGTAAGAAACAAATCCATCATTAAGGCATTTTAATTTTAAGCCGTCATTTCCATAATCCATAATAACACTTCCTGCAGTGAAAAAGTTCATCCCATGTTGTTCTCTAAAATCAAAATCTACTGAAATATTTGTTTAGAACTGTTTTGGACTGTGTTGGGCTTGATCTGTGTATATTTCTCTCCTGATTCAGACGAGATGAGAAAGTAATACTATAGAGGACTCATATTTTAGCTAGAAGCAATGGTTTAAAGTTAAAAGTATCTTAATGATGGATTACAAATCTTACAAATATGCAGCTTTTTGCTTCCCATGACGTTAATTGATGGACTGGAGTTGTGTGGATTACTTGTGGATTATTGTGATGTTTTTATCAGCTGTTTGGACTCTCATTCTGACGGCACCCATTTACTGCAATGGATCCATTGGTGAGTGATGTAATGCTCCAAATCCCCAAATCTGTTCTGATGAAGAAAAAATTCATCTATATCTTGAATGTCCTGAGGGTGAGTATTTTCATTTTTGGGTGAACTGTTCTTCTGAAAGCAAGCCATCCATTAGCTGTCTTAGATATTTTTGCTATCATTTTTGATCAGGGCCAGGGAAGTGTGAAGGAGCTCCAAGCTGGATGTATTTTGATGCAGGAAGCATTAGAACCGTTGACGCCCTATCAGTTTGAGCTGAGAGTGTGTGTTACTTCAACAAACTGCAGCATGTGGAGTCATCCCTTCAATATAGCCAGCCCAGGAATTGGTAATTCCTTTTTATTCACATTTATCATGTGAATTTTAGTTTTATCAGCATATTGTTTTGACAAAAAATTGTTTTATATGTTCTAGCACCATCACACAAACTTGATGTGTGGAGAGTCATCAACAGGACCAGTACTCATGGAGCTCTGAATGTCACAGTGTTGTGGAAGGTAACAGCACCACCTACTGGACAGATAAATCAAAGATTTCAAACAAAGGAAAAACTGTGTATAACATAAATTACTGTCAAACAGTTTGGGGTTGGTAAGATTTTTTATGTTTTTGAAATAATTTGGCACTCAAGCAACTCATAAAAAAATAGTTTTTTTTTTGTGGAAACTGTGATACTTTTTTCAGGATTCTTTAAAGAATAAAATGTTAAAAAGAACAACATTTATTTTACATTTTATTTGAAATTTTTAAGTAAAGTAAAAATTAAAAGTCTTTACTTTCTTAAGTAAGTCTTTACTGTCACTTTTGATCAATTAAATGAATAAAAGTATTAATTTCTTTAAAAAAAATATCTCTGACCTCAAACTTTTCAATGTTACTTTATATTATATGGCACCTTAAATGTCAACCTCTTTTTAGAAATCTAAACATTTCCATTTACGCAAAAGAGTTTGCATGGTCATTGTCACATATTTTCTTAGTGATTAGTGACTCACAAATCTTAAATATTTCTTATTCATTTTAATTTTGTGAAATTCTGGTCTGAAATATTAGTGTTATTCACAGAAGTAGCTTTCTTTTAATCAATCTCTTAAATGCGTCAATTCTGTGAGTGAATAAACTACTTAGCATTTCTTGACATTGCTTGACATGTTTAGCAGCCCACATTAATTCATGCACACCAAGTACTATTTGTCATAAAAATGTCATTATTTATTCACCTTCATGTTGTCCCAAAATAAAGGTTCTTTATTTGAATCAATGGTTCTATGAAGAACCTTTAACATCCATGGAACCTTTCCATTTGACAAAGGGATTTTTATAGTGGAAAAAGGTTCTTTAGATTATCAAAATGTCCTAGAAAGTGGTTCTTTTAAGAACCAATTACTGAAGGATTGTTTGGGGAACCCAAAATGGCTCTTCTATGGTATTGCTTCGAAAACCCCTCTTTGGAACCATAATTTTTAAAAGTGCATATCACTTTCTTTCTGTGGAGCATTAGGTATTAGTCTGTACACTGTACTCCAGGTATTTTGAAGACTCGTGATAGATTTATGTGAGGAACAGACAGAAAATTAAAGGGAAAATTCTCTCATCATTTACTCACCCTTAAGCTGTCCCAGATGTATGTGACTTTCTTTCTTCTGTGGAACACAAATGGAGATTTTTATAAAAGCATCCATAATATGCTAAATGGTAATAGTTGGTGCTAAAAAAAACATGCAAAGCAAACATGACGGTAATCCATAAGACTACAATTGTTAGTTGAGTGTAAGAAAAAAAATTATATTTTACATTTTTTAAACTATAAACCATAATAAGAGAATTTTTGGGTGGACTATCTCTTTATTTCTCCGTCCCACTCAAGAATCGAGTTTGTGAACTAGATCAGTCCAGTCTGAGAATGAATCACTCAATTCAGTTTGTGAACCATATTTCAGTTCATTGAAAGAACTGACTAAAAAGAATGTCAGTATCATGTCATATAGGGGGGGGGGGCACTATCACAGGCCTTTGTCCTCAACATGAACTCACTTGATGACTATTTATTTCTCCTTCTTCTTACAGCGCTATACACCAGAATATTACAGTGGAGATTTGTTACATTACAAGTTATCTTGTAAAGAAGAAGGCAAGATCCATGAACTGAATTGCCCAGCTCACGTCACTCGTCAAACTCTTCAGCTGAACGCAGCAGAAGTTAACGTCAGTGCTGTGACAGCAGCAGGTTCCTCCCCACCTGCACCTGTCAGCTTGATATATACAGGTGAGAGTTTATTATTTAATTTATTTTATGTTTTTTAGTTTTTAGTTTTGTAGGATACACAGAAAGTGTTCATTTACAAGACATCTATACATGAGCTTAGTCTAAATGAAAATGTGATATTATTTTCTGTGCGTGTGTCACAGGTAAACCAGCCCCCATGATAACACATTTAGTTCCAGCAGCAGGGGGCAGTGTGCTTCTAGCGTGGGACGTGTCTCATTACAGTGAGGAGATGGAGGGCATTCTGGGATTTGTTGTGCAGTGGCAACAGAGTACAATGCACTTAGAATGGAAGAGATTAGGAAAAGACTATAATTTTACATTCCTACAAGGTAAGAGTTTTTCTAAATCTAGTGATGTTGATCTTAACATCTAAGGATTAAAATAATAAAAATGGTTAAAAAACGCAGCATAAGATGTTATGCAGATTAATGTAGTTCATGTAATGGTGTTCATTATTAAAGTTTCATTATAAAGTCCTTAAACAATTCTGAACTTGTTCTTGCAGGTATGCGAGCCGGTGTCTTGTATAACATTTCTTTATATACTGAAGAAGCCAGTGGAGTTTCAGCCCCTGCATTTGTTCAGGTTTACGCAAAGGAAGAGAGTAAGTACATGTTCGCTATATTTGCAGTTTCTCTCTCTTGCTTGTTTTCTATTTTAACATATTTTGAAATGTAATTTATTCCTATTTTTTAGTATTTCCTTTTTTAATTTTTTTTTTTTTTTTTTTGATGAATAGAAAGTTTTGAACCTTAGTAAACATTTTCCATACCTGTTCATGTTTACGTGTTACACTTCATATCAAGTTCGGATGAGGTTTTTCCATATTTATAATAAATAACTAAGTTTAATTATATCTGACTCAGATAAATTAGAAATTTAATTAACATTATTACGATTACTAATACGTCATAGATGTTTTAGGCTAAACTTTTTTTTTTTAACAAAAGAGCAGTAAACAAAAAGCGTTACGATAATCTCTGCTCTCCCTCTAAATTGCCACAAGAGGGCAGTGACAGATAATTTGTCAAAAGAAGTCAGTTTATGAGTTTATTAAATACAGTAGCATTTTAAAAAGTTCAAGTTTTTTTTTATTATTATTATTTTTAAATCCTGCTCAGTGACTGAAGGGTCACTTAATCTCTTAATCTACTCTATTGTTTATTTTTCAGAGCCTCTAGCTGGTCCAGGTGTATCAATTACCAATACAGGGGAAAAAAATATTTTGATTCAATGGGATGAGCTTAATCAAGATAAACAAAGGGGATTTATCACAAACTACACCATTTACTTCCAGAGACAAAGAGACAAGAGACTTCTTCAGAACCGTGAGTAAAACAGCTGTGTGTGAGTGTGTTGAGCTGTGGTTTGTGTCAGTGTGCCTGAGGGGAGGAGTCACATGGTTTGTCACACAGAATCAGAACTTTAGTTTGTTCCTTAACACTGTCTCAATATAAAAACCGATGATTTTTTTTGTTGTTGTTTTTTCACAACCCCTCAGGTGTCTTTAACCTCACCCCACAAGTGATGCAGTGCACCTTTGTGCATTTAGCAGAGTGGAAAGACTTTACCTGTCTTTGGTTTGAGACTCATCACTGTCACACCCACAGTTTGACAGCAGGGTTTTCCACCATTTACTGAAAGAGTTCACATCCTCTTCCAGTAACCCCACTCCCCTACACTTCTACATAACTGGTCTAAAACTGATGTTCTGCGTGTTGCAGAACTATGACCGCAAAACATTTAGTGTAAATAAGTTAAGGATCCCTTACCAAAAAGTAGTATACTTCAAGTTTATTTTAGTAAGTATACTTAAGTAAAGTTCAAGTATATTTTTAAGTATACTTTATGTAGTAAGTATACAAATATCAGTGTACTAGTAGTATACTTGTAAGTGTACTATTTCAATACTCCTTGGGACTAAATTGGCCCACTTTCTAGTATATAAAAGTATACTTTTAAGTATACTTTAAGTATAACAGTAGTAAACTTTGAGTACACAACTAGTTTACATCAAAATGTGTAGTTTGTACTGCAACTATACTAAAAGTGAACTTTTAGGTATACTGATAGTTTACTAATTAAATACTTGTAGTAGCATTTTTAGTACACTTTGAAGTATAGTCTCAGTAAACTACTAGTTTAGTAGTTTTATACTGCAAGTATACTCGTAAGTTTTCTTTAAGTGAACTTTACATCATACTTTAAGTATACTACTATGTCCCTATTTAGGTATTAATTTGTATATATTTTGTTAAAACACGGATTCTAGGAACACAAGTATAGCTCAAATATATTTAGACTTTTTCTAAGTATAAGTCAGGTATACTTAAATGTCATTTTAAGTATATTTCTGAGAAGTACATAAAAAGTAGACTAAAAGTATACTTTCCTATTCCTAGTTTAAAAGAAGTATACTAATAGTACACTTAAATAAACTTCTTTTTCGTAAGGGATTTTAGTAGCAACTAACATGGGAACCAGTTTTTAAAAAGGTTTTATATCGTGTTGCATTGGTGGATTATTTAAAATCCATAACCAATGTCCATGCTTTTAAAATTCTATACCAGCATAAGCCTGAGCTGCTAGTTTTAGCTGGACTTCCAGCCTGGCCAATGTTTAACTAGTTTAGCTGGGCGGCCAGCTAATCTACTAGTTTCACCAGCTAAAACATTGCACAATACCCCATATAAAGCCAACCAACAGACCAGCTCAAACCAGCTTAGTTTTTTTTTTTGGTCTGTCATACCCTGATGCAACAACATATGAAACTGAGTATAAAGCAAGCTTCGCCAGGTTGAGAGAGAAGCATAAACCTGCTAAAACCATCTTAAAAAACATCTTAAAACTGCTATCTTAAATAACCAGCCAGCAACCAGCTGTTTGGGGTCTATAAGATTTTTTACAAATATTTTACTCTCACCAAGGCTGCATTTACAGTATTTGATCAAAAATGCAGTAAAAATATTAACTATTTAAAATAACTGTTTTCAATTTTATTATGATTTAAAATGTAATTTATTCCTTTAATAGTCATGCTGAATTTTCAGCCATTAAACCAGTCTTCAGTGTCATATGATCCTTCAGAAATCATTCTAATATGTTGATTTAGTGCTCAAGAAACATTTATTATTATTATCAATATTGAAAATGTTGTGCTGCTTAATATTTTTGAGGAAACCATGATCTTTTTTTTTCAGGATTCTTTCAAAAGAACATCATTTATTAGAAAAAAAGAAAGAGTGGTTGTACTATAATTTTATTTAGGGCTGTTGTGCTGTTTTAAATATCCAGTTAAACTTGATCTACAGCAGTTTGTCTAAGATTGTTGTTGTTGTTGTTTATTGCTGTGTTCAGGTAATATTGTACTACTGCACAAAAAAAAAATGTAGAGGTGTTGGAAAAAAGATGTCACCCTCAAAGGGACAGGCCCACATATCAGTTTGAACTGAAACTGAAAACTATTCATGGATGGGCTTCACATGCTTAAGATGACTTTCAATTTCTAACGTTATAAAATACTTGTGACACAAAATTATTGGAGAGTAAAGTGCGGTGTATATGTTCGTGGGCATTCATATGCCCTGTCTGATCCTGCTGGGCATCAGTGTATTCACATATTCTCTAGAGTCTCACCAGAATCTCTCGAGGGCCTCTGTCTTCTGTCATTTCTGTGTCTTCAAAGTTACAGCTCCGGCTGGCGCGAATGAGACCCAGCAGCTATTCTTAACATGTGGCTTCAGGCATGACAGGAAGTAGAGACAACAGCGGAAAGCATGTGGCTATGTGCAAATGTTTCTGTCTCCAACATAAGCTACTCTAACCAAGCTGTTAAACAGACAACAGTAACTAAAAAATGTCTGTTATTATCCAGTGGCATAACGGTGTTGTCAAAAAACGCAGAACAGACAAAAAAGTACATAACGACTTTTTGTCAGTGTTAAATATCTCCACCCTGCTGAACAGTTACATGTGCATTGTAACTTTGATGTTTCATTCTACAGAGTTACTCTTAGATCTCTGACCCTTAACCATGAAACCTGGCTCAAATACAAATTGTCAGTCAACTAACTAGTCATTGCTAAAGTAGAGTGTGAGTGATGCAGATGAATGTTTGATATTATTTTCTGCTGAAAGAAACATCCTGGAAACACTCTTCATCTCCTTATGTTTTATGTGTTCTTGCAGAAACTGTGCCTAATGCATTTCCTAGACGTTTGAGTTGGGAGCTGCAAGGCCAACAGGAGTGTGTCGAAATCCTTGTCTCTGCATGGAATTCTGCGGGTGAAGGTCCCAAAGGAAAACCTGCCACTTGCTGTTGTCACAGCAAACTGTCATACAAAACTGGTTCAGACAAGACAACAGGTGCCTTTCCTTATGAAATAGATGAGAAGGATCAAAGATCATTGGAAAAAAAGTAGTGTTGGATTAGCTAAGTATAGAAACGTTGACCTTAAAATCACAGTTTGACCAAAATGAATAATACAAACATGGATATTTCCAGAAAGTCTCTGCAGAAATGATTAACAAGCAGGGAAGAGTGTTTGAAAGTACAATATTGGACAAAAAAGATGTGCAGATGTGATGTTGCTATATAAAAAAAATTGAATTCTTCCATCTTCATTTACTCATCCTCATGTAGTTCCAAAACTGTACAACTTTCTTTGTCTGTGGAACAAAAGAAGATATTTCGAAGACTGTTTTTGTCCATAGAGTGAAAGTCATTGAGATCCAAAATAGCACTGGACCACACTGACTTTCATTGTATGAATAAAAAAAGCTGAGACATGTTTAATATTTGTTGTGTTCTACTGATGAAGGAAAGTCATACTGTTCCTTTAAGAGAATCAGCACAAGGTTCAGTGCACATTCTGACTACAATATTACTCATTTTGTAGGGTATGGGTTAGAGTTGCATGCCGTGCATACATACAAGACACTGAATAATAGTCATGCATTATTCATAGAGTATGCACTTATAAAGTCATTTCAAATATATTAGGAACAGTTAATGCATAATTGTTCAAACAATATTATATCATGTGTTTATCTTAATGTGCTTAATGTATTTCCAGGTGGAATGATAGCTGGAATTTGTTTGGCTGCTGCTGTTCCTATGGTGATCCTGGCCAACCTGATGTACCTAAAATGTGTGCGGCAAAGGTGACGTGCTGAACTGAGGGTTTTGGTTTTACTAAGTGTCTGCACTTTCTTTTGTGCAAGTAGTTTCACAATGTGGCTCATGCCTGTAGTCTTTCATAATGTTACAGTCACAGACAGTGTGAATGTAATAACATTGTGTAAGTTAGATGTGTGTTTATGTTTAACTGTTACTTTTATTTCTCAAAACTCTCTTTACAGAATGATGAAAATGTGCATGTCCATTGGAGTCTCTTGGATTTTCGAAAATCTACCAAAATTTGATAACAGCAATGCTATAAAACTACTAAAGGTAATGGTGTTTATTTATACAGGGTCATTTTAGTTAAATGTTACAATCAACATGCAGTATTATGAGTTTGGAGGCCTTCTCTAAGACCCATGCAATACAAGTGATCTTGTGATGTGAGTTTGTTAGTAGCTCACAAGGTTGGAGGGGGTTACCTTCTAATTCAAAGGTCAGGCATGTTGCGTTTAAATAGAAGTACTCTATTTTCACTCTTCTGAAGCATACCGAACTTCAGGAGACCACAGAAGCTCAACATAACAGCTGAATATCTGCTGGCATCAATTGTATTTGAGAAAAGCAGCAACTGGACAAGTATATTGAAGCGGTGTCCTGTTTGGCATGTGGGCGGAAGGCCTGAAAATGGAACCTTTCAAAAATAGAAAACATTTAATATTTTTGAGAATATTTTCCACCAGAATTTCCCCCACTATGAAGCACAGTAGCAGAAATGTCATGGTTATACATGTCCTCTGAACTTTGATTATACGAAACTGTAAAATAAGAGTGCCAATGTTCATATTTAACACAATAACAGAGTTATGAAGTGGTTATTAACCTTTCTGAGGCCTTACCCAAAGTTTATGCCTGTTATATATGGAGGTTTGGTTGCTAAAACTATTATTTGTTGTCAATATATAACTCACTGGTGGCTATGCACAACTATTGGAAATGGGGTTGTAAAAAAGAGTTGACCACACAAGCTAAAACCATCAATGATTTGATTCACACGAACAGTGGAATGGAAAAAGTAGAATCCAGAAATGCGAAAACTGTGTGAACAACCCCTAATAATCTTGATTGTACTTAAAGAGATAGTTCACCCAAAAATCCAATTTCTGTCATTAATTACTCACCCTCATGTCATTCCAAACCAATAAGACCTTTGTTCATCTTCGAAACACAAATTAAGATACTTTTGATGAAATCCGAGAGCTTTCTGACCATGCATAGACAGCAATGGAACTAATACATTCAAGGAAGAATTGTTGAATAAAGTTGTTATTTTTGTTTTCTTTGCACACAAAAATTATTCTTGTAGCTTCGTAAAATTACAGTTGAATAACTAATGTCACATGGACTATTTTACCGATGTCCTTGCTACCTTTCTGGGCCTGGGAACATTTCAGTTGCATTGCTGTCTATGGAGGCTCAGAAAGCTCTGATTTCATCAAAAATATCTTGATTTGTGTTCCGAAGATGGACAAAGGACTTATGGGTTTGGAATGACATGAGGATGAGTACTTAATGACAGAATTTTCATTTTTGGGTGAACTAATCCTTTAACATATTGATATGCATTAAAATTGATACAATATTGCACCTGTTATTTCAAAAACAGGTTGAATTGCAGGAGCTACATTGTCTTCATACTGCATCTCCATATACTTGTTAATACCATTTTTTTTGCTCTCAGGATGACAGCCATGGCCCTTGGGGAGCTCTTCCTGGAGACAACGATCCTCCTTTAACTCCCATTGAGGAAGTCAGTCTGTCTTTGGAGAGACAAGACTCTTATCCAACTGTGCTTCATGTCACAGAAACACCCACAACGAATCTGTTTTGTATTGATTCTCCTTATAAACCTCAGTTATTGACAGCTTCACAGAGAAATGAAGACTTCTCTGAGACTACAGATGAGGAGCTAAAGGAGGAGGACCAAATCCCTTTCTTGGCGTCGCCATCACATCATGACTTCAGTTGGGATTTATCCTGTATTCCCGTGATACATGGACGTCTTAATAGCTTCTTAGCTATGGATGGAGCGCTGGGCTCTTTGGGCATTTTTGAAGATCTCCTTGCTCCCCCTAAGAAAGCTTCCAATAAGGATGGAGGAGTGGAAGAGAATGAGAGGATTGTAGAAACAGGAGATATAGACCAGAGCACTTTCACAAGTCAAACTGTACTACCCAATGACCTGGAGAGCTGCCTCAGAGGGCATGTCTTTAATTCCAGCCCATACTCCCCACAAGGGCTTTGCCATAGTTTTTCAGTTCTAGAAGAGGGTTAGGCACTCAAATATCATGCGGCAAGAGTACATCTGAACTATATTCACATGGATGTGATTTGGCCATAAACACAAACATATACAGGATCTTACATGACATCTTCTTGTACATAAAGCATTACGTTTTTTTCAGTGATTTAACAGTGATGATAGACTATTTTCTTTATATTGTCTGCATATACAGTGTGGCTTTAGTCAGATCTAAATCACTTTGTGGTTTCTGCATACTCTGAGGATAGTGTCTAAAGTAAGCTGTACTGTATGTTGCTGATCGATTTATTCATAGGAACTTCTTCCTCTTGAATACTACTCTGACACAAAAGAAAAGACACATGCCACACTGCACTTTTTTCTGCTTAATTGTACTGAATGTGCACTTGTAGTGTACTTCAAATCCTAAAAGTGTATTTAAAAAAACTGTACTTGGAGATTATATAATATTTACTAAATAAAAGGCCACTTAAAGGTCAAGTATGTAGTTTTTGCGATACTAGTGTCACCTAGCGGAATCACAAAAATAAAACATATTTTTGAAAAACTTTTGCAAATTCCCTTAAGATTATACTTACCTTTATAGTATGTTATATGTTATCTGGTGCTTGAAAGTAAAGAGTTAACATTTGCTGCAAAAACTTGAGCTTACATTACCCGTCAAGACAAATTTCAGCAAGTTCAGCATCTCAATGTACAGTAGTCAATGAACTGTAAACTTGGTTAAGAGAATGTATTTTGACAAAAAAAAAACTTAAACACTTTCATGATTATGTTACACACTTGTTACACACTTAAGTGCAGTCAAGACAAATACAATTAAAGTGCATAAAATGTCCTACTTAAGTGGGTGAAAAAAGCACTTACATTCAACTAATTACATTAAATGTACATTTAAACCCTAATACCATTTAATTTCATTGTGATTAACATGCAATTAAGTGTCCAAAAACATTACATTCATATCGCACTTAAGTATATTATTTTAAAGTAAATTATTTCATTAAAAGTATGCTAATGTGTACTTCTTTTCAAGGAAAATTGAGATGAAAGGTCATCAGATCAAATAAGAATACTGAAGACAAGTAATTTATTCAACAAAGGTTTAAAAATGTGAAAGGAAAATGTAATAATCGGAGGCAAACCAAAGGATGAGAGACTATATATACGTGTGTGTGTGTGTGTGTGTGTGTGTGTGTGTACCTGGTATTCCCTAGGATAGGGATAGTACAAGGATAGTAATGTAAATTTTGATTCCCATGAGGAAACAAATTTTATATGAGAAGTAGGTTTTAGGATTAGGGTAAGGGCATTGAAAATACAGTTTGTACAGTATGAATAACCAATGAATAAAATCTGAAGTATATACATTCTTACAGTGGGAATGTAACTGCTTCTAATCTCTGACACAGTCAGATGCAGGATAGAACATTTTAAAAACTTGCAAAGCTGCGTTTAACATGTATAACCTTGTTAACCTGACATGTTATTTATACCATTAGCCAGTGAGTCTCACAAGGTTCATTTTGGTTACACACCATCCTGCAGAGACGCCTGCACCGCAAAGCTGTTTTTAAAACTTCCTGAGAAAGTTCTCATGTCACCCTTAAGAATACGGTTCAACATCTCACACGTGAGGAGACGTCATCAACTCATTCGTATAGTACTTTTCTGCACAAACATTCCACTCTATTATTGTGGTACTGAATTACACCTTTCGAGATGATGTGTGGGAACTTTAAGGGTGGGTGGGCAGTCTGACCTTACAAAAGCACCTATTTTGTCCCTTTATGATTATGATCATGCATGTACTGTAACGTGAAATGATGTAGTGCTGCCAAATATTGCACTTGATAGCAAATGCTTTGGATAAGAGAAAACATCCAATATGCAAGGTTTGGGAAAGGTGTTTTTGTTTTTTTTCTACCATTACCAAACCTCTTCATCCTTTACATTTGGAAGACATATTCTTAATGTTTGGTTGTGTGGGGCCCCAGGGACCTCATTAAAACATTGTTTTATATACATCAATATTATGTTAAAGATAGCTATTAAAGTGCTATTAAATTTCCCAAACAGAACATGAAGGATAGCCCAAAATTGAGGCAAAAACTTATATATTGAAATAATAATAAATTGCATATGAATAAACAGGTTTTGTTTTCCCTGATTTATGTTATTGTATTGATGAAATGTTTGTGTGTACATTGCTTGTAGATTATCTGTTACTTTATTTAATTGTTAGAGAGCGAATGATTGTTATTTGGTTTGGCTGGTTGCCGTCAATTTTTCTACCCATCATATACTAATATTAAACTGACCACTTTGAACCGTGTAAATACCTTTTGGTATCCTTTGGAAAAATATTACAGTTAAACACAAAAAATAAAAAAATAAAAAATAAATAAATAAACGTACAAATAGGCATAGTGCACAATGAACTGTAGCCTATTAATATGAATACATTTATTTCTTTTTTACAGGTGTTGTACCTGTAGCCTATTTGTTTGTTTATTTGATGTTGCCAGTACTGGTTGGCATGAAAAACTGACAATTTATAAATAAAAATGGTATGGTTTTCTTCATTTTTATTCTTCTAATTGAAATGTTTTTCAATCTCATAAACAGATTTTAAAAATGGTTAAAATAATAGTAAAAAAAAAATCATTCTATGAGGTTCAATGATGTTATTAATAATCAAGTTATAATGTTTTTACAGACCTCAAAATGCACTGCGTAACAGTAATGGCCGTTATGTTTACTATCATCTGTACTTCAGATTACAGACATGAATAAAAACATTCCTGACTAATTGTGTGCTACAGTAGGCTATACAGAGTGCACAAGTTACTGATGTCACTAGCGCTCGTTACTCATTCGAGTTCAAGCAAAACACACAAGACGTCGCGCGCTCTCAGTTCTTCAACAGGAGAGGGGAGGAGATGCGCTTGACGGCTCTACTGCCACATTAAAACCCACAAACAGCACAAATGACCACACCGAACAGTTTTGTCCCATGGGCAGAGGTAAGTAGCCTATACAGCTATGTTATACACCACCAAATCTTTGAAAATGTTATCTTAACCGATAAACCATTCAGGTCTCCAAGTCTCAAAGTTACGCGACATTGACGCGACGTGACAAACGTTATGCTATTGTAATATAATACATGTATACTGCTTAACTATATAGCTTCGTTTGTTGTAGAACACGTTCTTTTCCACCTGTCAAAAGATTGACTTGAATTTCTCAATAAGGAAGTAAAATGGGAAGGCAACGCTTAAAATCTGATGAATGGTTGTCCACAGAGGGTCTTGTGAGTTTGTGTGATCTTCAGCACTGAGCTCGATGTCTTCTGAATGTACGTGGTCGGTCCTCCTCATGTTGTGCTTCATCCTGACTACAGGTGCACATGGAGGTATGACATGATTATTTTCTATTTACGGGATTTTCTTTAGGCAATTTTATGGGCCAGGAACAAAACCACTTTCCCGTTATTTGAAGGTCTTGGAAACGTTAAAAAGCATGAAAATAAAATGTGGTTAATATTATTTAATGCTAGTGATCAAATTAGGCTCAGAAAGATTAAGCCCTATTGCAAAAAAGGTATCTGCGTCATTGTAATTTCTAGATTGTTATTAAAGAAAAAACGTAGCTTACATCATTTGATGATGTGGTGTAAATGACACTATGGCTTGATACCCTGACACCATGACTTTAAAAAAAAAATGTCTGTGGTGTTGCATGTTTATTGAATTTTGGATAATATTATTGTACAAATAAAATAGGCCTAAATGACTAAGAGAGTCCTTAGGACCAAAACTGTAGGGCTGTGCGATATTGAAGGAAAATGCGATAAGCGATAACTCATTAAATAATGCGATATTCGATATGCGATACGATAATGCATAAAAAGGGCCACATGCTCAGCTGTTGCTGAGTCAGTTCTGTGAACTTCTATAACTATCGTGTCATATATATATATGGTTATTTATATGCATGTATGTTTGTACCAAGAGTTCCTGTAAAACCACAACAAATTCCTTGTGTTTGCGCACACTTAAGTGGTGAATAAAGCTCATTCTGATTCTGATTCTAATAAGAAAGCACCCCTACAACAACTTCTGAAAGAAATACTCAAGCATTACATAAATATGTCATTTTAACATTAGTGTAATCATTTTAACATGAGTTTAGGAACTGAATAATAAAAAGGAAAAATAAAAAACTGCGTAGTATTTACTCTTTGAATTCAATATGCACTGATTCTTATTTAAGCTACAAAAGTTATTTAGGTAAAAGCAGTGAGTGATTTTCTCTTTGTCTTTTGTTCATGGCCCCAAATATTGCAAGCTGTAGCGATATGCATATTGCTATATGTACATTTGCGATATTTCGATAATTTCGATATATTGCACAGCCCTACTGTCTATAGGTAAAGAAGCATCTGTACATGAGATTTTATTTGGTCTAAATATCAAAACATATTATTTAGAACAGCGTGAGAATGTGGATTTGAAACTGGACATGCTAAATTTGTGTGGAACATTTGGCTTCTGTGTTTAAATTTGTATTTGAATTTATCATCGTTTTAATTTAGTTTTTATACAACACTATTAAAAACTAAGGATGTAAATTATTAGGATTGTGGTGGACAAAATGTAATAATTGAAGAAATAACCATTAATAAATACAGTGATTGACTGTTGTGAATAGTAGGGAGTACGGAGGAATGTCTATGATGGTTACGACCCTGGTGCAAATATCTAACCGGATCTCATGAATGTGTGTTTAAATGGCACGATTTTCTGTTTCTATTTGGCGTACTATTTATACGCAAAAATGGACTTTGGCATGCATATTATACTCAGTTGGTAGGTTTAGGGGTGTGGGGTAGGTGGGTATTATATGTATGCCAAAATGCGTATTATATGCACGCCAACAAAGTGAGTGTCTTATGCATGCAAAAATAGCGTATTTCTGTGTATAAATAGCACATAAAATACAACAAAAAATAAATAGTGCCATTGATATACATTTTCATGAGACGGCTCATATCCTGCACTATCCCGTGATGACATTTTTTGTTGCTTCCTCTGTACTTATGCTTCTTGCAGGAACGGTGTGCACTGTAAAGTCAAGCAAAGGTGAAAAAGTCCTTTTAGGATCCGACTTCACCTTCTCCTGCATCTTTAACAAGCAATGCACCAAACTAATGTTTCGGAATAGGACACTAATTAAATATAAACAATTCCCCAATTCAAGTGAGGTGTCCGTGGATGTTGAGAATTTAACAGAGCCAAGCACCTTCAGCTGCAATTGTAAGGAGCCTCGCTCAGAACCATGTGGAATTGACATCAAACCAGGATGTAAGCTTATAACTTTCTATAACATGTCTTTATTTCAGGGTTCCCACACACATAAGTCTGGATCACTAAATTTCTATAGTGACTATGCATTTTCCAAGTAATTCTCAGTTCTGAAATCAGATAAAATGCAGTCTTTATATAACAATTTTATCCTAATTTTAAATAATTGGATAAGTCTTGGAGGTTCACTGTTCCAAAGGTGTGGTAACCCTGTCTTTTATCATGACACATTATACAACTTTGCTAGAAATATGTCTTTTAGAGATGCAAAATAAAGTCACCTAGTCTTAGTGACAAATTAAAGGGTTGAAACTAATTACTGAAACTTGTTACTTTGGCAAGGGTGGAGACTTTGAAACTGTGAAGTGAAATTTCATGCATGACACAGTCATGTGCTTCTTTTTCAGACCCTCCAGACGTTCCACAAAATCTGACTTGCGTTCAGAAAATGAAATCTGGCAACATCAGTTGCATTTGGACAACAGGAAGGGGTACCATAATCAACACCACATGTCAGTTACGGTTAGTCAAATCAGCTTTACAAGGAGGATCTTTTAGTTTACATATCACATGATGCAACCCAATGCAGAGACATACTTTAAAGTCTCATTAATTGTGTTACTTGATGTTTTCCCTGTGCTTTTATAGAGTTCGAGATGACCTGCACCTTGGCTATGAGAGTACTATGAACTCTACAGGATTTTGTCACTCCACCTTCCCCATCAAAAACTCAATAATGTCACAGCTCTTCGTGTCACTCAATGTCTCTAATAGCCTGGGCTCAAAAACCTCAGGCCCCCACACCATCATCCTCAGCAATATAGGTAAAGAAATTCCAAAACTCATCATTTCAAACATCAAAAAGAGTGAAACCGTTCAGTTGAATTCACTGTTTAGGATAAGTTATGCTTAATATGGATGACTGAATTCATTTTTGCGAAGTCTTTTTACTGTTTCTTTTTTAGTGCACTCTGCATTTGCTGCATCCTTAAAAAATATATATATATATGACAAGCAGTTTTCTGTCCATGCAAAAAGCAGAAATACTGCATGATGCAAATCAAAGCCAGTCAGTACAGTGTGTGGGTGAGATTTCATTCTTGCAAAATACTAAAGAAGTGGTTCTTGACCATTTTAAAATATTTTATTCATAATTTCTCATAATTTATACCTGCTTCATTATTTTAGAGCTTGGCATAACTAAAAAAAATATATATTCATTATAAAAATGTTTATGATTTTACTCATTTTTACTTCTAGGTCTGGAGATATATATTTTGTTCTATAAACTAGAACAAAAACTCTGTTTCTCACCTTTCGCTGGCCATGTTGCAGAAAAAAAAAACTAGGGACAGACAAATTGTTTGGCTATTTATGGCACAAATTATCCACATCGAAGATGTATATAGCTTTTATATGTTGTGCCAAGGTTAGCAAGAAGTGTTGTGGGTAGGGGGATTCCAAAGAATAAAAATGAGGTCAGTTTGATAGAATTGGTTGTTTTTACACCAACCCACTTGTTGACGTTATTATTAGACAGTTGCAGCAAAAGATCTTATCTTCATTTAATCTAAAACCAAACAAAACCAAAAGACAACAAAAAATAATTGGATTGCATTTCAGCTGTAGAATAATGTGGACTGAAATCTGCATTGCTTCTCTCTGTTTATTTACAGTAAAACCCTCAATGCCTGAAATCGTTAATGTGAGCTGCTCTTCTCGATGGTGCATCCTACACACAGACAATCACAGCTTGAATGTGGTTGAAATTCAATACAGTGCGGCAAATGGGATCTGGAACACCCTCCAGGTAAAGCTTCTGATTAAAAATCTTACAATCAGATTGAAGTGGTATACCGACTCAAAGCCACTTCTCTGTACCTGCAGACCTATCAGTCATCTGTTTTGGTAAAGCTGATAAATAAAAATGCAGAGTTGCAAAGTCAAGTCGATTCATGATGACACAGACAAAACCCACAAAACCTCACAGATTAGTTTGGTCGTCAAACCACAAGCCCTCCATGATGACTCAAACCTGGAATAAGAAATGTCAAGAAAGGGGTTTTTCTCAATCCGTATCGTTAGGAAATTGAACCGCTGACTGTTGCTGTTCCCACAAAGTACGTCTTGATGTGTCTTTATCAATCAAATTATCTTAGTATCTATTTCATACAGCATAGGACAACCAGCTTTGCAGGAATACAAAACATTGTCATTATAATGAAGAAATATGTTTAGAGATTCAAAAATGGTCTAGTTGATTCTAAACCTAAAGATGCTTTCCACTGGTGAAAGTGCTTCTTCTGCCATTTGCGTGCTTAAAAGGATTGTTCAAACAAAATGAACGTTTGTCATCATTTACTCACCCTTGTGTCCTTGGAACATAAACGGGGAAATTCTGAATGCTGTTTGGCATCAGTAACATCAAACAATGTGTGATTCATTCATAGATGGCATGTTGTATTTGACTGCATGTACATATATAAAAAGATATACATATAATGAACAGCATATTAACGGTGTTCTTTTAAACTTTTGATTAATCAAAGAATCCTGAAAAAATGTATCAGTTTCTATAAAAAATATTAAGCAGCACAACCATTTTAAACTTTAAAACTCCATTACTTTTGTTTTATGGAAAACAGATGCTTGCATTTTTTACATGTTCTCTTTCTGCATTTCACTAAAGGAAAAAAATAATATTGGATTGGTTTTATGGTGAACTTTTACTTTTTATACAGTCTCTACATAGGAATTTCAAAGATGCGTTCAAACATTCTTGACATTTTAACATTTAATCAGATAACATTACAATAACATGTCATGTAATAACATTTTAATTTTAACAGACATTTTAACAGTAAACCAGAGAAATCTTCATAGTTAAGATATAACATCTGGTGGGAAAACAACACATTCTATTATATTGTCTCCGCAGACTAATGCTAAGAGCAGATTGAACATATCCTCACTGCAGCCATATACCACGTATAAGTTCCAGATCAGGAGGAAAATCAACCATAGAGTAGGTCTGTGGAGTGACTGCAGTCAACCAAAGGCAGCAAAAACCAAAGAAGAAGGTATGAAATATATTACTTGTAAGGACCTTTATTAAGTCACATTTTGTAATTATAGAATTTGGAAGGTGGTTTTCTTGTGTAGTTATTGTGAGCTGCTTATTTTCTCTCTTTTAAAGTCATCAGAAAGCGTAAGAGGGATCAAATGAATGTAGGTAGTCATGCATGTTCTGGAAAGAGTACTTCAGAAGTATGATGGTGTTAGATAAGCTGACTGTACTGACGTAGGACAGTCACTTTTTTGTCAGCATGTCTCAGGTGCTTGAGATGCTGTGGCAAAACTAGTTAAAGCAAACTTGAGTGGTGACCGATTAAATTAACTTTTGATAACCTTTTTAATGTTACTTGACTTAGATGAGAAGTGACTATGGAAAAGTAAATTTGAAAACTTTCAAATTTGATGGGAAGCACTGACTTTTGGTGTAACTTAAAAAAAAATTGTGGAGATTATTTTAGAGAAATACTGAGAAAAACTGATAATCAACAATTTACTCAATTTACATGGCAAGTGAAAAAAAACAGCGTAACTGTTTTTCTTCTCTCTCTCTTTAGCTCCTGATAAGGTGCTTGACGTCTGGTACCTTCAAGAACTGAAACCCCCACAATCTAACAGCGAGTGTTTCCACATATTTTGGAAGGTACGTAACCCTTCACCAACCAAAATTAATTTTTGTATTTTCTATTAATGTTTTATGTAGCGTGTACATGCTACGGCCAGGTCGCTACACGATCCCCTCCCCCCGTACTTTACTTTTCACACAGGCCCTTAAAGGTCAAACCACCTCTAAGTGATGGCTTGCTTGCGTGAATTGCATCTTCCCAAACACACTGTTAGTCTGAAACCAAAAGTTAGACTACAGACAGTTTCAGTTTACAAAAAACTGAGTAGGGGCTTAGAGGAAATGATGGATTTGAGAATTCTCTCTTTTAGAGTCATGTTTGTGCCTCATGTCATTAATGGCTGACTGTCAAAGATTTTGGTCAGATGCATGCATTCAGACAAATTGAACTGCTTAATAAAGACTGCTTTTATATTCATGTTCACTTTGTTTTAGGAACTGAATTTATCAGATGCCAAGGGGAAAATTCTGAGGTATAATATAAGTGTTCGGGAACAAACGAGAATGAGGAACCCTATCATCGCAGTTCCACCCAGCAGAAATGAGAGAATATGCTGCTCTCATTGTTCTGTGTCAGTGTCCGCAATTAACTCAGTGGGTCAATCTCCTGTCACATTTATTCATCTGCATTTTCCAGGTAAGTCTGTGGTTTTTGAAGTGTTAGCAATGCTGAGCCAAATAACTGTGGTTTAATAAAAAAGACGCTAAACTCAATGCATATGTAGTCAATACAGCAAGTTAAGCCGTGTTTTTTGTGTTTACAGGTCTGGTTTCAGGTTTCCTGTCACACAGGCCATTGAATAATCATAGTGTTGCCCTCTTCTGGCACAAGCTTGCCATTGCAAGCACTGAATATGTGGTGCATTGGTATCCAGTTGGAAACATCGAGGCAATTCAGTGGATTAGAGTGGTGGATACCACAGCTCACATTACAGGCAAGTTTAATTGGATGGTATGGGTTAAGAACAATCAAAATTGGTTGGTTTCCAGACTGTAATAAAAGTACTTTATCTCTTTCTTGTACCTTTTATTCTGCTGTCTATCCAGGTCTGCAGCCTCAAGAATGCTATGATGGTGCAGTTACCGCTCTCCAATCACCTGGTCCCAAAATGGCATCCATTAAAGGCATCTCCACATGGCAATCAGGTTAATTCTTAATGCTCATTCTGCATAAATCTTCATCAAAGTGGATTAAATCAGTATATACTGTATATACAAACACTTCCATTCAAAAGTTTGGAGTCAGTGAGATTTGTTTATTTTTTTAAAGAAAATAAATTTTATTCAGCTATGATACATTAAATTGATTGAAAGTGACAGTAAAAACATTTACAAAAGATTTTGATTTTCAATAAATGCTGTTCTTTTGAACTTTTTTTTTTTCCAGCAATGAGGCCTGAAAAAATAATGGTTACCACAAAAATATTAAACAGATGTATTTTCAACATTGATAATAATTAGAAGTGTTTCTTGAACACCAAATCAGCATATTAGAATGATTTCTGAAGGACCATGTGACACTGATAGATGGAGTAATGGCTGCTTTTCCATCACAGGAATAAATTGCATTTTTAAAATATATTAAAATAGAAAACAGAAATATGTATGTAAATAAAACTGAAATATTACTATAATTTTTTTAATGTATTTTTAATAAAAATAAATGTAGCCCTGGTGAGAATATAATTTCAAATGCATGACTCTCCTTATCATAATCACTGTGTCTTGGAATTCACAGCTCCAGAACAGGGTCCAGTTCCTCAACTTTGCTCGAAGAACAGCGAGAGCTTGAATGTGACATGGTCCGAAATCCCTCAAAGGAAGAGAAGAGGCTGTTTGAAAAAATACACTGTCTACCTGATGGACAAGGGAGATATTCACAATTTCAGTAAGGCCTATCTTATTTTAAGGCCGTTAAACAACCATTAAGTGGTGGATAAATGTTTACAGATACAATATTTACTGTTGGCTCCCAAGATTTCACAAAAAAAAATTAAAAAAAACAGCTACTTACTTGGGTTGTTCATCAATAACAGTGCTACATAAACTGTGATATTAGGAGTTTTCTAATGTGGTGCTACACTTTGGCTGCAGGTGTAGACCATCCAAACAGACAGTATGTCATCAGCGGTCTGTCACCAGGACAGTGTTACAATCTATGGGTCACTGCCTGGACTGATGCTGGGGAGGGACCCAAAGGAAGTGATCTCCCATTCTGCACACCATCATACTGTATGTATATATGTAGATTATAACACAAAAAATAATCTTAGTAATCACATGCTGGGTTTTAATCCAAATATTTGGCATTTTTAAAAAAGCACTTTTGTGAAAAAAGATGTTTGTCACCCATTTGATAAGAATGACCTCGTCCTCTTTCAGCTGAGAGAATGCTGTCCCTTGTGATCTTGACTGGTGGAGTAGTACTTTTGGGCTGTCTAATCCTCCTGTGCCTCTGTCAGTTCACCTCCGTCCAGAAAATGTAAGAATCGGCAGAATGCTTCCAATTCTACAGAAACAAAAAGGCTGTTTTTGTGATTTAAAACACTGCCATGTCTGTTCTGCTCGATAGTTTCTTATGCTGTTGCCAGTGTCTGCTGCCTATAATTCCAGATCCAGCAAACAGCAAATGTGCAAAGACATACACTGATGATGACCAGGTAAATGTATGGAAATGCCCACCTACGCTGTATTTTCAAAACAAGTGAGCTATAAATGCATTTATGGGCATCAATGCAAGCTTTAGCATCTAGGTTAAGGGTTAGGTTAACATCTAGTTCACCCAAAAATGAAAATTCATAAAAATTATATCATCATTTACTTATCCAGTAAGACTTTTTTCTGTGGAACACAAGAGGACAGCAGAAGAATGATAATCCCTTCCTCAAACCGCAGCTTTAAAATCTCATTCACGTGTATTCATAAATTCTAGTCCTTCAGTTTGATTGGTGTTTTCTTGCAAGAGTTTTGGAGCCGGTTGCATGAACTTTCCAGACTAGTCTTTCAAGCTGGTCATCATTTAAGTTAGTTGCATAATGTCTAATTTTATGACAAAATGTAAGACTGATTACCCCTTGTCTAATTTTGCTAGTTGGTAAGAATATTAAAGGGGTCATATGATGCTGCTAAAAAGAACATTATTTTGTGTATTTGGTGTAATGAAATGTGTTTATGCGGTTTAAGGTAAAAAAAAAACACATTATTTTCCACATACTGTACATTATTGTTTCTCCTCTATGCCCCGCCTTTCTGAAACACGCAGATTTTTACAAAGCTCATCGGTCTGAAAAATCGAGGTGTGCTGTGATTGGCCCGCTATCCAGTGTGTTGTGATTGGCCAAATACCCTTAAGCGTGTGACAGAAATGTTACGCCCCTTACCATATTGTGATGACATATTCTTAAGGGTTGGTCACACTGGACTACAACAAATTCCTTCAGACGCTTGTTTTTTTTTAAAACATGAACTCAACTTATAACAAAAAGTAATAAATCAAAACAATACACTACTCCACTCTCCTGCAATGCTACAAACTTGCAGCTTTAAAGCTTGTTCTTTTAGAAGGTCATGCTATGATGTATCGATATTCTATTGGTCACACAGGATACTAATTTGCAGGTCAGAGTTCACCCAATCTGCACTTTGAAATGCAAAACTTCTTTGCATGAGCTTGTGTTTCCAGTCTCCAGTATTCTCATGAATGGAATGAAAAGTGTAGTGTGACCAACCCAAATGCTTAACGCAAATGCCAAATGCATAATGGCTTTGTTTATGCAACTGGCCCGATATACGATATACAGTCCAATAGCACTGGGACTTTTCATTCTTTGTACCAGTCCACTTACTTGTCAGTCTGTGCATTAGTGGTGGGAATTTGTCAGTGGCTCTTTCTTCAGGTTACATCATTATTGAGTTACTTACTTTGTGAGTGAGTTGTTGAATCAATTACTTTAAGGTATAGTTCAAATACCTTTCAGAAAATTCTGTCATTAATTACTCATCATCATGTCGTTCCAAACCGGTAAGATCTTCATTCATCTTCGGAACACAAATTAAGATATTTCTGAAGAAATCCGAGAGCTTTCTGACCCTGCATAGACAGCAAGGGAACTACCACGTTCAAGGCCAAGAAAGGAAGTAAGGACATCGATGAAATAGTCCATGTGACATCAGTGGTTCAACTGTAATTTTATGAAGCTACAAGAATACTTTTTGTACACAGAGAAAACAAAAATAATGACTTCCATGTTAGTCTTCGTTCACCAGAGTACCGCGACATACATGTGGTGCTGCTGACGCAGGAACTGGCATTCTAACATAGAACCCGGATGCTCTGCGCCTTGTTTACAAGCAAAAAATTATGCACACTGTCTTCATAAACATGTCTGAAGATTTTGACAGACCGGGTGACTTGCCATTTTTTTGCTCAGCCTTACTTATTTGAACCAGAATATACAGACGATGAACTAAGGGAGATGGACGTTTTTGGTCAGAATGCCGGCTCCTACATCAGCAGCACAGCACGCATGCGTCGTGGTACTCTCATGAATGCGCGTTGAAGACTGACACGAAAGAGAAGAAATAGTTGAATCATTTTCTTTGCGTACAAAAAGTATTCTCATAGCTTCATAAAATTATGGTTGAATGACTGATGTCACATGGACTACTTTAATGATGTCCTTACAACCTTTCTGGGCATTGAATGTGATAGTTGTGTTGCTATCTATGCAGGGTCAGAAAGCTCTTGGATTTCATCAAAAATATCTTTATTTGTGTTCCGAAGATCAAAGAAGGTCTTACGGTTTGGAACGACTTAATATTGAGTAATTAATGACATAATTTTCATTTTTGGGTGAATTATCCCTTTAAATTATTCATTCAAAACACTGATTTATTCAGAAAAAAAACAGCTGACTGTCTTTATGAGTGAGTCATTGAATCATTCACTTAAGTAATTTGTTCAAAAACATTCATTTTGTTTTAACTTAATTTGGAACTATTTTCGAAAGCAGAGCAAAATTTGTATTTTGTAAGTAATTGGCAATATTGTGACTAAAATGTAAGTTACACAATATTAACATTTTGTTTAACTGTTGTGTAAAAGCAGTACAGAAGACTTTGTTTTAGAACATCAAGTAGAATAAATGAAGTAGAGGAAGGCAATGAAGTAGAATTTTGCCTACTTTTTTTAATTCTATGTATTCGGACATACTACTCTTTTCATATACTGTTTTTTGCCTTTTTACCTCCTATATAGTAGGGAAGTAGGCATATTTGGACACAGGGGAAGGCAGAGTCTCAAATTCAGTTTTTAAAGATCCAGAAATCATTAGCAAAATGCTACTAATGCTAAAAAAAAAAAAAAAAAAAATTCACATGGGGCAGTGGTCAAAA
>NW_015536485.1:550815-555962 GCF_001515605.1 Sinocyclocheilus anshuiensis
ATGCTACTAATGCTAAAAAAAAAAAAAAAAAAACTTCACATGGTGCAGTGGTCAAAAATGTCACTCTACTGTATGTTTACATATAAAAAAGAAGCAGCAACAAAAACACATTTTGTGTTCCACACATTAAACACATTTCCCCAAACCTACTGGAGTATTGTAATTTGGTTTAAAATGGAATTGGATTTGTTGGCCAAAATGGTGTAAATATGAACTGTAAATGTAATTCATTAACCAATACACACCTGTTCCCCTTCCCACACAGAGTGAAATCAAATTCTACCTAGACCAATGTTACTCCAGTGTGAATGAGGAGCCTGATAACGTGGAGGTGGAGGAAGTTCCGTATCCCTCCATCTGCACCTACATCAAAAGTTTCTCTCAGGAGTCCAGCTCCTCTGATGCCACCCAGATCACCAGGATCACAGACATGACGGAGGACTACATCTCCACTCATGGCGCAATAAGTGGAGGAGAAGAGGAAGATGAAGAAGAGACAGGTTTGGACGAATTTGAATTCTTCCCAAGCACACACATCCCTTTCCTGGAGCCCCTGGTTTTAACTGGAGGGAAGCTGACGCTGGATGCAGTGAAAATAGACTGCAGCGAGTTTCTGGATTGCACATGATTCTCAAGAGGCATTAAAATTGGACCTGACAGTGACTATACTACAGATGCTGAAAAATAACAATGGACATTCCAAGAATAGTCAGTCAGAAGGGCAAACTTTTTCTCCTTGCTCTGAAACCCAGCTATACCTGCATCTCAAGCTAATGTTGGACATTTTAAAGTCACAATGTAATGCAAATAACGAAATATTTTCTTTTTGCATATTGTGATGAACATCCAAGTGAAATGGACACAATGTATGACAGGGGCTTGCTTCTATCTGTCTGTTGTTGATTGGATGGAAGCAGATCTGAATGCAAGCTTGCAGTTGATTTTAAGGAAGCGGTTGGTTTAAGCGGACCAAATGTTTGGAGAAGTCTGATGCTTCACCAGAAGATCAAATTATATTTTAATAAAAAAAATATAAGGTCAAAAAAAAAAAAAAAAAAAAAAAAAGCCTGCCTCAGCTACTTATCTCTGAAATACAGCTGATCTAACAGACTGTTAACAGCCCATCAAGAGTGCTGGATACTTAACGAATGTAAATTGTAAAGGTTTTAGGCCATATTCTACAAATTCCATCTTTCCACTAAAACACTCAGCAGCTGTCCAACACTAACTTTAAAACGGTAACTTTTCAACTCTTTCACAATACATCAATCAAGAAAAAATTGCACAAGTTTCAATATCAAGGCAAACTCGGTACTCGTATCTACTCTAATGCAAGATGTTTGACACAAATACATGCCATCAGCACATTAGTTTTTCATCAGCTCAGCTGAATACTGTCCTAATGTAAAGTTTTTATTGGCAAGTAAACCTTTAAAGTCAAAGCATCAAGAAAAAAAATAAATGTTATTTTTTTGGATATTTGTGTGGTTTACTGTCACTACAACTTTAAAATGAAATGGTAAATGGGGCTGTGGAGAGAGGGCAACATGATTTTGGCCTATAGCCATTTTACCAGTCAGTCACAAATAGCTGTTCATGCGTATTTCACAAACTAAACCTCAATAATAAACTAGATTTCAACATTTTCTGAAGGAAATGCGAGCTGCCAAATGCTTTTGCAAAATATGGACTTGTAAGTGCAAGTGTAAGTCCACTGTAAACGCAAATTAACCACCACCTTTACAATAAGTTCCCACTCGTTAACCTGAATACAATAAGTATTTCTACAGCACATGAATTTTAATTTCAAAATGTAAATTTTTTTAAAATCAAAACTTGAATCTGTCAACACTAATGCATCATGCACTAACATAAAAGAACGTTGAACTGCATTTTGTCAACTAACTTTAACCAAGATTTTAAACATGCTGCAAAAAAAAAAAAAGGCTCATGTTGGCTAATGCATTAAGTGTTTACAACTGGGACCTTATTATTTCTAAGCCAAACTCTATCTCTGACACCATTTTTACCAATACTACACCATATCATGAGACAATTTTCAGCTACTGACAGGACCAGTATCACTATTGGATTTTTTGGGGGGGATTCAAAAGATTTTAAATAAAATGTAACTAACCAGCATCAGATAAGAGCAAGTTTGAAGCGGTTTCATCTTTGAAGTTAAAGTCCACACAACAACTCTGTATGAATCGACTATCTTTTAATTATTGACAGAGGTCTAATAGCAGGGTAGGAATTCACACATCACTCAGCTGTTCCACACTGAACAGGATGGTTTCTTTCAGACCAGTTATGAAGGAAACTGTTGTAAAAGCAATGGGGCAGAAAGAAAATGTCATTTCTAACAGGATTTATCCATAACCTGGCTCAAATTTTTAGTAAACAGGAGTGGTGTGTAAACTTGCTTCTTGTATTTACACTGGAACTTTGCGTAACGAATGATACTACCCTGAGTTACCAGAACCAATGGCATAAAGACACCATTTTGAACTTTACAGTGGTCATTCGATAAAAGACACTTTTTGTGGCGAGTGCAACTGAATCATCGGAACTACCTCTTGGCATTAAGTTATGAATCATAAATTGTACATTTAATCGAAATGATTTCAGATTGTGTTTCAGGGAAACGAGGTGTTTAATTCAACAATGAGCAGAACCAAAATGCTCTGTAATTTCCCTTAGAAATGCAGTAACCTTTACAAATTAAATGACTAACTTGTAGATCTTGCACCTGAAATGGATGTCTTGTTATGAGGCTTTTCCGTGTAAAAAGCAAGCTACCGGACACCTTAAGATAAACCGGTGTGCTCTTCACACCAATTTTTGGAAATGCATATTTTCAAGCAGCAGTACAAAAAGTATCCATGAACAATGCATAATTTCTGAGAAAAAAAAAAGAAACACTGTATGAAAACATCCCTGCTACCTTATTTCTAAATACAAAACCTCGACCAATAATTTGCTTCAGGTAAAATCAGTCCTCGGGGGTGAATGGCATGGATGACAGTCTTCCATCATTTCATCTGCTGAAGGATCCATTAGCATGCAAGCCTCGTAGACAAGGACCCGTGGAGGAGTGATCCTCCTGGGTGAGCAGAGCGTGCCGTCTGGCAGCTTAAGCCAGGGCTGGGAAAGCCTCTGGGTCATCCACGTTAGGGACAGACACTCCACCGGCCTAAAAGAAGCAGATACAAGAAAAACAGCCTATTGGAGTCACATGACTAAAACTTTAGGAGTTATTGTTCATCTTTGAGATTATCTAGCAAAACTACTCATGTACTTCATTTTTTTTTTATGTTTTTGAACAAGTCTTGATTTGCTCACAAATGCTGCATTTATTTGATTAAGGAACAAAGTAAAATCAGTAATATTGTGAAATATTAATTACAATTTTGTAAAATATTTTTTAAAATGTATTTTATTCCTGTGAGGTCACATTTTCAGCAGTCATTCCAGTTTTTAGCATCAGGATCCTTCAATCATTCTTGCATGCCGATTTAGTCCTTGAAGAAACATTTCCTATTATCCGTGTAGAAAACTGCTGTGTTGCTTAATATCTTTATTTCTGAAAACTGTGATGCATGGTTTTCAGCATTTTTTTGATGACTAAAATGTAAAAAAAAAAAAAAAAACATTTATTTGAAATATCTTTTTATATAGATTTTTGAAATCTCTATTATTTTTCAACAAATTCAAATTTCTTCAGTCAATTTTGATCAATTTAAGGCATCCTTGCTGAATAGAATTATTAATTTTACATTTTTTTACTGACCCCAAACTTTTCAACAATAATATACCAGTCAGCCAAGTGTTAACAATGAATCATAATTGAACATACACACACACACACACACACACACACACACACACATACATACATACATATATATATATATGCACACCTGCAGAGGAAATGCACAAAGAAACTGCACCTTGTCTGGCCTGCGTTCGCGAGGTGGCCTGGTAGCAGCAACAGCTCCACGGCCTCCTCTGCCACCTCGTGGTCCTCCACGACCACGTCCTGTGCGGCCCAGGTCCCCAAAGTTAATCTCCAGCTGAGATGTAATGTCATTAGCTGGTTTACGGAAGTGGTGATCCCCAGCGGCATCATCAGCAGAGGCCTGCAGGAAAAAAAAAAAAGAAAAAAAAAAGGAGTACATGTGATATGGGATATAATAGAGCTGCACGATTAATCGTTAAAAGATCACTGTCTCAATTCAAACACCCATGCGATCCCATTTTTAAATGACAACGATTCAATGTGTCTGTTTTGAAAAAAAATCATACCGGAACATTTAAATCGGTGTTCACGCTGCCGTTGACACAAGAGAGCAGATATTTACTACGTTTAGGTAAGAAACAGCTTCCCTTTTCAACTACACAGTATTATTTCTTGCATTCATTCATATCACAAAAATACAGAGATGAAAATTCAAAAGATCAAATCTGCTTTTGCAAGTAACTGGCGCTTCAAATTTGTGTCAGCAAAAAATTGACTGACTGTAAAAAAATTTTTTTTATTTGTCATTGAATCATTCATTCAAGAGATTTGTTCAAAAACGCTGATTCATCCAGTAATTAAACAAGTCTATTATAAGTAGAGATTGACCGATATGGGTTTTTCACTGGCCGATGCGGTTATTTAGAAATCAGGGCAGCCGATGGCCGATATATGATGCCAATTCCCCCCCCCCCCTTCATCTCATAAAAAGTCAGTTTGAGTAAATTATTATTGCAGGGTACAAGATAGTAATAGTAGTAGTAGCCTAATTCAGAGTAGTAATACATCGCTCAAAACTTAAGCACCTTCTCAAAACAGTTCTGAAGCATGCTTTTTGTTTATGTTTGCTGACAGACACCAGTGTTTCCCACAGACTGCTAATTAATTCTCTGCCAGCAGGAGGTGCTGTTGGAGCAGAGATATATAACGGTTTCCCCGGTAACGGCTGTAATCAAATAAACACTGAGCTCACAAATGCTACTTTATCAGGCATTACAGGAAAGACGAAATGAAAATGACATCGAAGCTTTTCTGCAGACGGTCGGTTCTTTTCAAAGATACATTCATATAAAAACACCAGCGCTGCATTTTCATTTTGAAACGCGCAGTGCTCAGTTTATTCAAC
>NW_015536485.1:556035-557658 GCF_001515605.1 Sinocyclocheilus anshuiensis
CAACTGGTCAAAATGCACAACACCGCTGTATGCTGCGTGAAAGACTCACGCACTGATATAAACAAGCATGGACGAAAAGCACATGGCGGAACATGCGAGACACGCTCTGGATGAAAGCGCACTTTCACTCTCTGACAGCAGATGGCGCTAAACTGCAGAAATAATAATAATAATAATAACACTTATGAATATGATAACTTTCCGGCATCAATTCTTGTAGGGTAAAATGCAATTATGCTTTCGAAACGGTCTGTTTTGCCGTGCCATCATTAGCTGAAGCTGTGTGTGAACAAGAAGTGGCTGCAGAGTGTGGGTATGAACAACGCTTAGCTGCCCGCAGATGCGTCTGCCTATAAATCGGCCTAATTTGCAGCACAATCGGCCAATGCCGATTAATAAAAGACATGAATATGGCAGTGGGCAAAATGCATGAAGCGCAGCATAATTTGAAATCACGAGTTTAGTTTGTCGATCGTGCCTCTCCAGTCAAGCAGAACTCTCCTCCTGTCCGCATTTAATTTGCACGGACCGACCGTCACACAGAGAACACGCGATCATGCAGGATACACATGCACACTTCACAAGATCTCACAACTGGATCTGACTAAGTTTGCAAGCTTTGTGAAATTAAATGTTCATTAGTCATTCAAAGATTTGTTTAAATGATATAAATGCGTATTTGCTGAATGCTGACGGCAAACAAGAAGGTATTATAATGTTTGCCTTTCTATTACTAATATAAAAGCAATCGTTATAATACTTTTTGTATACATTTTAATTCCTTTGTTAACCGTTCTATCTGATTATTAGACATACTTCTATCCATATTAGACAGAACTGTTAACGATGACGGCGAACAAGAGGGAGAATGTGAGCACTGTGCTCAGGCGCAGCCGCTGTCAGCGCCGTCAAAATAAAAGTCCCGCCTTGAACGCATCGGCCAAACAGGAAAACTTATCAGCCGATGCAGATATTTAAAAAATGCCAAATATCAGCCGATATTGTCATCCACTACCTCCAATTATAAGTCATTGAATCATTCATTCAAACCACTTATTCATAATTTTAATATAAAAAAAATTGGTGTATTAAATATATTATATTTCAAATACATATATAAAAATGTTTAATAATTCATTCAAATTAGATAAACACTTTTAAATAGACTGCAGCAATAATATTTTGTCACATTATTTTGTTTAGTTCAGAATAGTGGGAGAATCGTGATATTTATTTCAGACAAAAAAAAATCGTGATACTCAATTAAACCAGAATCGTGCAGCTCTATGATATAATATTGTCCTTTTCTATTAAACTGAGTTTTTAGTTTAACATCCAAACATCTATAACAATTAATTTCTCAATTGGGATGAAAAGGACTGAAGCAACAAAAGAAGACAATGAATGTGATGAAACAGCGTCTCAATAATACAGCCTGAAGGCTTGTGTGTTTTTAAAGGGGTCATATGATGCGATTTCAATTTTTCCTTTCTCTTTGGAGTGTTATGGCCGCACCGTTCTCAAGCCCGCCCGCCTCTGCTCACTCGTGTGTGACGCTGTTTCGTTGTGAAAGCGAAACTACTTTGTTTGGCCTTCCAAAAATGGACACGACTAGAAATCAGT
>NW_015536485.1:557729-559919 GCF_001515605.1 Sinocyclocheilus anshuiensis
TTGTTTGTCATTTCTCCGATCACAAATGCAGACATGGTTTTATGTTTACGCGGCGCGATGCAACGCATAAAAAGACAGTATAAGTCATTATAATCCGTAATTATGTCCCCAATGGATGCAACAAATACCTTGTTTATAATGGTTTTTAATGTTTTTGTCTCGTTGCTCCGGCCGGACAAGGCATCACAATATGGTAAGGGCGTAAAATTTACGTCACCCGCTTGAGGTATTCGGCCAATCACAACGCACTGGATAGCTGGCCAATCAGAGCTCACCTCACTTTTCAGACCGATGAGCTTTGTAAAAATCGACGCGTTTCAGAAGGCGTGGGCATAGAGGAGAAAAAAATAATGTACAGTACGTGAAAAATCATGTGTTTTTTTTAACCTTAAACCGCATAAACACATTTCATTACACCAAATACACAAAATAATGTTCTTTTTAGCAGCATCATATGACCCCTTTAAAGAAACACTGGTGTTGTGCTTTTAGAGTAATGACACCACACTAAATGGAGAGCAATCAGGTTCCTCAAGCACACTTCCAGGCTACTTACAAGTATATAAAAAAATAACACAGCTTGTCTTGGGAAATGGCAGGGATGCAGCAAAGTTTTACATTGGGCATAAAACAACAAATGGACACTATAAAACACAAAAAACTCAAACGCTGTCATTTTACTTACATCCTCAGCCTTAGACTTGTGCAGAACGTATCCTTTCTTCCAATCGGCTCCCTCATTGGCCTTACGAATGTTGAATTCCACTTTGGCTCTCTCTTTACTCTGCTGGGCTTTCCATTCATCCAGAGTCATCTCCTTAGCACCATCTTCTTTAACCTCCTCAACCTCATTCTCCCTGTGGAAACATCAACATCAAAATTGAGCTAAAAGTGCTGCATCCAATTAGTTCAATCCTAATTAATTAAGAAGCACTACAATTAAGAAGGGACCTTCAGTAACTGTTAAAGATTGTAAACATGTTGTGCTTTTAATAGAGCCATTGTTTTTGAATCAATCCTAATGTTACACACTACGTTTTTGTTTAATTATAGGTGGGAACTTATTCTAATAGTGCCGGCATCAAATGGCAAGCAATGACTCCGCTAGGGCTGCACGATATATCGTTTCAGCATCGAAATCGCGATGTGCGACGTTTAGTATACTGATCGTTATTCCGTATGGACAGGTACAGGGTTCGAAACGCAGGTGATTATTGGATTAATTGCAAAGTTTAGCCATCATACAATAAAGGTTCATCATTTGCATGTGTTTTAGGTCCTGTCGGTTTAATCTTTCAAGCTATTTTAAACCATTTGAGTACGAGAAGGTACGAAATAGAGCTCAATTATGAACAAACGCACTGTTTTCTTTGCTCACACAAAGACACCGTGTCTACACTGGACGCGACAAAGCGACCTTTGCAAATCATTTGAACTTTGTGTCAGTACGTCATAAATAGAACGCGGCATCAGTTTACTGTCGGGGATTTGTCGTGTCGCGCCGCATCCAGTGTAGACAGCATCACTGATTATATTGGGTTCTAGCCTATAGTATTTTGTCGCGCCGTGCCAGGCCACTCGTGTCCGGTGTAGACACGGTGAGAGCAGCGCAGATGCATGTGAACACTGAATTCACTTCCGCGTCTATTTGTGCCTGAAATGACACATACCGTTTACTGTCAAAATGCATGTCTCTACAAGTATCCTTGTAAACACAGTTGCTTATGGCTTAGGTGAAGGTAAACAATTGAGAAAGAAAATGGTTGTGTAACAGTATATTGGTTCACAGCAGTTTAATGTTCCTGTTGCTTTCGGTGTCATGTTAATCAAACAACAAAACGCAGAAAAAAATCACTTTTGTAGCTTTAACACAGATTTATTAGATTTAATTTATATAGTGAAGACTATGCGGTGTTATTTTACATTTGATTATTTAATTTCTGTACCTGCATACTGTTAAGACTTACCTAAAAAATATAAAGCACCGTTTATTTTATTTGTATCTTTGTTCTATTATATTTATCTATGCTTGTAATTTGTTTATTTTCTATGCTGATTTACTCGCCTACAAAATCACCTACAAATAATCATTATTTATTTTCCAAATAGATCTCTTAGATCAGGGCTGTCCAAACTCGGTCCTGGAGGGCCGGTGTCCTGCAGAGTTTAGCTCCAACCCTAATTAAACAC
>NW_015536485.1:562502-610769 GCF_001515605.1 Sinocyclocheilus anshuiensis
GGGCTGTCCAAACTCGGTCCTGGAGGGCCGGTGTCCTGCAGAGTTTAGCTCCAACTTGCCTCAACACACCTGACTGAAAGTTTCTATGCCTAGTAAGAGCTTGATTAGCTGGTCCAGGTGTGTTTAATTAGGGTTGGAGCTAAACTCTGCAGGACACCGGCCCTCCAGGACCGAGTTTGGACAGCCCTGTCTTAGATCTTCTGAACTTGGCCTTTTGTCCATCCCTCGTTTTCAGTTGGCTACTGTAGGTGGAAGGTCATTTAGTGTTAATGCTCCTAAATTATGGAACTCACTACCCCTTACTCTCCGTACCATCCCATCTTTGACTGTTTTCAAGAGTTAAAAACATATCCATTTAATATGTACTTTGGATAACGGCTATATGTTGTATATGTGTTCATATTGTATTTGTATTGTCTATATTGCTTGTGTGGATGTACTAAACTACTTGTTATATGTAAAGTGACCTTGGGCTACGGAAAGGCGCTATATAAATAAAACTTCTTCTTCTTCTTCTTCTTCTTATTCATTCTCCCTGTGGAAACATCAACATCAAAATTGAGCTAAAAGTGCTGCATCCAATTAGTTCAATCCTAATTAATTAAGAAGCACTACAATTAAGAAGGGACCTTCAGTAACTGTTAAAGATTGTAAACATGTTGTGCTTTTAATAGAGCCATTGTTTTTGAATCAATCCTAATGTTACACACTACGTTTTTGTTTAATTATAGGTGGGAACTTATTCTAATAGTGCCGGCATCAAATGGCAAGCAATGACTCCGCTAGGGCTGCACGATATATCGTTTCAGCATCGAAATCGCGATGTGCGACGTTTAGTATACTGATCGTTATTCCGTATGGACAGGTACAGGGTTCGAAACGCAGGTGATTATTGGATTAATTGCAAAGTTTAGCCATCATACAATAAAGGTTCATCATTTGCATGTGTTTTAGGTCCTGTCGGTTTAATCTTTCAAGCTATTTTAAACCATTTGAGTACGAGAAGGTACGAAATAGAGCTCAATTATGAACAAACGCACTGTTTTCTTTGCTCACACAAAGACACCGTGTCTACACTGGACGCGACAAAGCGACCTTTGCAAATCATTTGAACTTTGTGTCAGTACGTCATAAATAGAACGCGGCATCAGTTTACTGTCGGGGATTTGTCGTGTCGCGCCGCATCCAGTGTAGACAGCATCACTGATTATATTGGGTTCTAGCCTATAGTATTTTGTCGCGCCGTGCCAGGCCACTCGTGTCCGGTGTAGACACGGTGAGAGCAGCGCAGATGCATGTGAACACTGAATTCACTTCCGCGTCTATTTGTGCCTGAAATGACACATACCGTTTACTGTCAAAATGCATGTCTCTACAAGTATCCTTGTAAACACAGTTGCTTATGGCTTAGGTGAAGGTAAACAATTGAGAAAGAAAATGGTTGTGTAACAGTATATTGGTGTCATGAACGTTAATCAAACGACAAAACACAAAGAAATTAATGTTCCTGTTGCTTTCGGTGTCATGTTAATCAAACAACAAAACGCAGAAAAAAATCACTTTTGTAGCTTTAACACAGATTTATTAGATTTAATTTATATAGTGAAGACTATGCGGTGTTATTTTACATTTGATTATTTAATTTCTGTACCTGCATACTGTTAGCTACGGAAAGGCGCTATATAAATAAAACTTCTTCAAATAGAGCTATTCAAGTCATCTGGTGATGACAAAAAATAGCAGAAAAACAAAATATCGCAATGTGAGTTTTTTTCCAATATCATGCAGCCCTAGACTCAGCAGAGCAGCGCTAATTTAGAGCTGAAGTGTACACACTTGTTCTCCGAGTCAGCAGGTGGGTGCTCCTCTCTTTCAGGGGTGTCCTCAGTGACATTTGACTGGTCAAGCTCGCTGTAAATGGAAAGGAATGCATCTAATTTCACAAAACTAACATAATGAACCAAAATAACTCCAACTGACCAGTATGTGAATTAAATTCATCTGCGTTTTTGGCAGACAAAGGATCTGTTGCTCCACTGACCTCAACTCATCCTTAACAGTGCCCCAGTTATGAGATCCACTCCCTCCACGTTTTTCCTCTTTCAGGCTGCTGAAACAAAAATTAACACTTAGCTTTGATGTCACACAGGTGGCATTACATTTGGAGTTAACATGTGGATGCAAATGACTTACGATCGGTCGCTACCGCTGTGTCTGTCAAACTCGCGTTTGCCGCGAGAGTCAAAGCCGTCAGTCCTGCCAACACCTCTGCCCCGGCCTCCGCGTCCTCCTCTGGCACCTCCACGACCCCGGAACGGCCTGTCACTGACAGACCTGAAGAGGAGAGATAATAAAACAGTTAGATGTCAGTCGTTTCTGATGAAATTATCTAAATTTGGATCTTAACTACAGTGCAACTTTATGCAGGAAAAAGGATGGATTAAGATCCTTTAAAGGTTTAAGTGGATTACCAGAGAAAAGTCGGGTGTTTTCACTAAGAGTTTATGAAATTCTGAATGAACATTGAGTTCAAAAATTATTTTCAAAATGAAACAATAAGAATTATTCACAGTAAGATCTATAACATGCATTTTTTTTAAATTAGGGTGATTTTCATTTCACATCGACTTCACATTATCTGAAATAAAACAAAACATGAAAAAATAAAGCATTAAAAACAAAAGTATCCTTCTGTTTGAATTTAATGTTTTCAATATAAAACTTAAAGTATCAACTATGCATTACCACACAAACAAAGGTCAATTGACTTACTTTTCCACTGAGAATTCTCCACCTTCATCAGGTTTTTCATCAGCGGGTTTGTCAAAGCGTCGTTCACGTGGTGGCCTCCTGTCAGGTCGCCTGTCGGCTGGTGGACGACCCTCCCCCTGACCTCCCTGCGGCTGGGATCCTGGCTGACCCTGCTGCTCCGGTCGGCGGCCCATTTTCCTCATGCCTGCAAAACAGACACAATAATGATTCAACTCCACTGATACCAACAAGCATCACAGAAAACAATAATGAATGAGATGGGGGGTAAAAAACACTAGAACAAAAGGCGTTGTCTCAATCTGAATCATATAAAATTCACTTCAATTAATGTGCTTGACAAGTACAAAAATTGTCATTATTCACTCACCCTCAAAATTGCTCCAAAACAGTGTTACTCTTTTCATTAGTGTAACTCTAGAGGCTGAATTACAGAATCTACCACCAATCACTTTTATTAAAAAAATGTTTGGTGTTATTTTACATTTGATTATTTAATTTCTGTACCTGCATACTGTTAAGACTTACCTAAAAAATATAAAGCACCGTTTATTTTATTTGTATCTTTGTTCTATTATATTTATCTATGCTTGTAATTTGTGTATTTGCTATGCTGATTTTACTCACCTACAAAATCACCCCAATCATTGATTATTTTTTCCAAATAGAGCTATTCAAGTCATCTGGTGAATTTTATTTATCTATGCTTGTAATTTGTTTATTTTCTATGCTGATTTACTCGCCTACAAAATCACCTACAAATAATCATTATTTATTTTCCAAATAGATCTCTTAGATCAGGGCTGTCCAAACTCGGTCCTGGAGGGCCGGTGTCCTGCAGAGTTTAGCTCCAACCCTAATTAAACACCAATATAAAACTTAAAGTATCAACTATGCATTACCACACAAACAAAGGTCAATTGACTTACTTTTCCACTGAGAATTCTCCACCTTCATCAGGTTTTTCATCAGCGGGTTTGTCAAAGCGTCGTTCACGTGGTGGCCTCCTGTCAGGTCGCCTGTCGGCTGGTGGACGACCCTCCCCCTGACCTCCCTGCGGCTGGGATCCTGGCTGACCCTGCTGCTCCGGTCGGCGGCCCATTTTCCTCATGCCTGCAAAACAGACACAATAATGATTCAACTCCACTGATACCAACAAGCATCACAGAAAACAATAATGAATGAGATGGGGGGTAAAAAACACTAGAACAAAAGGCGTTGTCTCAATCTGAATCATATAAAATTCACTTCAATTAATGTGCTTGACAAGTACAAAAATTGTCATTATTCACTCACCCTCAAAATTGCTCCAAAACAGTGTTACTCTTTTCATTAGTGTAACTCTAGAGGCTGAATTACAGAATCTACCACCAATCACTTTTATTAAAAAAATGTTTATCAAAAAAAGTTAACGTCATAGTAGTCCATAACGAAAATTAACCATGGTTTTACTACAAATTAACCAAAAAAACATGGTTACTATAGTTAAACCATGGTATCCACAAATTAACCATGGTTTTGCTAAACAATAGTTTAACCAGGGTATTTGAAGTAAAACTGGTTATACAAATGGTATTCAATACGCCAAAAAAAACATGGTTGCTGCACTTTTACTACAATGAAACCATAGTTAATTTTCGTAAGGGGTATCTCATAAAGCTTTAAAACAACACGAGGATGTTAATACATTTAATTTCTAGAAACACTATACTTTTAACTAAAAATGGACAGAAATTATCTGAAAGGGAAGAACGATGTAAATACACACTATTATTCTATTACTTCTTCAGCTGGACTGTCTATTTTCCTTATTTACTTGCGCAGGGGACGTGTTTTTTTTTCTATACTTAGTTTTCACACTAGCAAAGCAATAAAACCCACGCTGTGGGTCTCGATAATAATGGTTTGCGCCTCTTGACTGATCCCACCCTCACCCACAGAAATAGACGCTCTCGCGCGACCCACCAGCTGATCACGCGCCGCCCGCCCGCACCTGTTCACGAGCCGCTGCCTCCTCTCATCCAGATCAGTCAGGGCCACTGACACCCGAAAAAAAACTTGACAGCCCTACGTTACCTTCAGAATAGTAAAGACCGGCGCAATTTTAAAGCACGTAATTAAGTTAAAAACCGGCGTTGAGCGAATAACAATAGGAGGGTTTTCAATGGGAGTGTCGTGTCTGCGAGGACGGACTCTGTTGCCTCAAACACGAGGTTGGAGCTGCACTGCTGCTCGACGCTAATAAAAACCCATGCGATAACGGACTGTGCATTCGGAGGCTATCAATAAACAGTTTTTTTTAGCACTGAATGGGACATTTTTACTAGTATGTTGAGTTAAATGCACAAATATACCCGACATTTAACAAACAAACTGATGGTTATCATCAGGCCTGCAGTTCGTGAAGGATCTAGAAAATAATTAAGCAGCAACAGGTTCCACTAACGTGCGTCACACAGAAACAATGTACGTCGCGAAAAAGCATATTTGCTGAAAGCGCTGGAAGTTTTTGAGATGTCAGGCAGTTCATCAACAATAGTGATGTGCGTGACCTCATGGGCTTAGTAAATTAGCTCCTTTTGCAGACTAACGTTACTCACTTAGGAAAAGTATGAGCAAATGACGAGTTCAATGCAAGCGATGTTTACCATCTTTCTTGAGAGGAACGGGAGCTTGTGTCTCTTCCTTCTTCTCGGGAGCTGGGTTCCTTCTTTCTTTCTGTGACTCCTTTTTGGACTGCTTTGCAGCCTGCGCTGCGGTCTTGGCGGCACCAGGAGCGGTCGCGTCCTTCTTTTCTGCCTGCTTTAACAGCTCAAACGGATCCTCTTCATCATCAAATAGCTGCTCGAACCGATTGGTTACGACACAGCAGAAACCTTCTTGCAGATGTCCGGGCATGATGGCCCCCTTTCAGCAGGATTCTCCTCCGATTCTACGGGGCTTGAGCGAGCACTGCGCTGCGAGATGCCACAAGATGGCTGGAAAAGACTCGCGCTTCTCTTCCGGCGTAAAAGACATCCGGGACTCTGGCCGCAAAGTCGTATGGGACATGTAGTCGCACAATATACTCCAGAGAGAAGAGAGAGAGAACTGACTCAGCATTGTTATTTGCTAGATTGGCTTTTGTATTGTCATTGTATTAAAATTATCTATTATTGTAGATAGAAGATTACGTAAAGATCTATAAATCTAAATATTTCACTTAATATTTTTATTAGTGTCAAAGCTGTAACTGTCAATGAATTAACTTAAAATAGAAGAGTAAAGCACCCTTTTTAACAAAGTATAAAAAAAAGTGTTTTACCCATTGACACAGACCCCTAATACCCCTTGCAAGGTCATATGTCAGGTCATATGACCCCATGACTGGTCTTCTAAACAGCTCAAATTAGCTTTGGATTACTGGAGTAACCCTATCAAAGCAGGCATTCAGCAATCTTTGTGAGAAAAATGTGTCCTGTCACAAGTTAATTATTGGGTGCAAAGCTTGAATTCTCTTAGCAGTTTAATTATAGACATGTCTGAATAGGGTAGGCTAAAGTAGGATAGGTTGATGATGTTGTTACAGGCCTATTTGTCTACCAGGACCAGGTGAACAAAGTAAGCCTAATTATATCATGATCACATAAAAATGATCTTAAAAACTGTTTTCGTTGCTTTTATCTTTTATTTACTACTTGAAAATTATTTTTATGTATGCATTATTATTGTTTTACCCTTGTCCCAGACTCATGTTCACCTAAAATTCTGTCATCATTTACTCACACTTACGTCATCATTATTTTGGTTAACATTGACTTCCATTGTATGGAAAATATTGAGAAATTTCTCAGAATTCCTCTTTTACACAGAAGTCATACAGGCTTGGGGTTGTGTAAGGGTGTGTTCACACTTGGCAGGTTTGGTTGAAATAAAACGCTGGTGCAATTACGCTGTTAGTGCAGTTTAAGTGTGAAGAAACCTTGGTGTGCACCAAACAAGCTTCTAAATGAACTTTGATGCGGTTTGCCTGAAATAATGGAATACAGAAAAATGAATAAAGAACAATTTTGTCTAAAATAATCCCTGATGTGTGGGGAAATATCAAAGTAAATATCACTGGTGAGCAGAATAATTTATTGTGTGTCATTCAAGTTATTCAAAAAGTGTAAAAATGTTATTTAATTGTACTTCCTTTAGCTATGAAATCATCCTTAGAGCAAGCAAAACAAGTAAGTCAGTGTCCAATTATCACAATTGCCACCACAAATACTTTATTTGTGAGAACTGATACTGTTAATGCTCATATTTTCTGACAGCAATACGCCTGGGGTCAAATTAAATACTAGTTTAAAACAGTGTTTTTCTCCACGTGCCCTCTCATACAGTTAACATCAGTGTAGCCTACAATCTAATTTCTCTAGTATTGACAAAGCTTCATAGTGAAGTGCGAAACTTTCCTTGAACTGTCATAAAGACAGAAGCAATTCAATTGTGATGCTCAAGCGCACAGGAGGACTGAAGACGACCGTGATTCACGGACATTGAGCTAAATGGACTTTGACCAGTTCACGGTTTATGTATTTGTAGAAAGCAAGGATGCAGAATGTGGTGACGGAGGCGATGATTGAGTCTTATGCGCTCATGTTTTTGGCGATGACAGCGTTTTTTGCGTACTTTTGTGGCATGGTCTGGGCATTCTGCAACCCTAAACTCAGCGGCTTCAAACAGAGTGCGACACGAGCAGTTTTTCTCAAGTCCCTCTGCAACAAATCTTTGCGGATCTTGAAGATGTGGAAACAACTCAGCCGCTACATACACGACATTTATCCAGCCACGAATTGCTGGATCAACCGACACGCACATCGCTTCATCATCCTATATTGTGGATTAATACTGTGAATTTTAAAGAAAACATCACAAAGTATGCTCCAGCTTCATTAGTTATATTCATAGTAAGTTACCCAATCATCTGTAACCAGAGGACTCCAGCGTCAAGACAAAGGTAAGACTGACAAGTCCTCGTATTACATGTACTCAGAAATCTCTAAACTTAATAAAGCATACAAAGTCAAGTTGGTTTCATCATGCACGTTTCTTTATGAACACAGGGAAGTGCATCTTTATGATCTTCGTCACCATGGCGACCCATCAATATCTGCAATCTCCCTACATTGCCAACTCTCATCCAGAGTAGCCTATTACAATCATTAGTTTCTTATATGTATATTAATTTAATGCTATGTAGTTAAATAAATTGTTACAAGGCACTTAATATTACTTTGTTGCATTTGCTTTGTACGTTGAGAGCTAACACAGAAAAAAAGAATAGATTGTAAAAAAGTCTCAGTTGCACATATGTATCTACTGCGAGTGTATTGCAATATTTATTTTTATTTTTTTTGTAGGAAGAAAGTTCAATTTAAATCTTAAAACAAACACTATAAAGAGTGAATTATTAATTATAAAATGTACACATAAAGTTCCAGACATAAATTTTTATTAACTGGAAAGAGCAGATTTAGTTTCCTTTTTCACAGCCTGTGCTGATTTTGGCCCAAATCACTCAGCAGTGACACCATACTATATATTTTAGGAACATTATTCAGGAAGAAGCCCCTTTGGGGGCACAATAAAATGGACATTAAAAACAGCTAAAAATACATGACAGATTTCTGGTCCCATTTTCATCAGAGTCAGAGACTGACTACAATGGTAAAAACCATTCAACTTGGAATGCACTGCACAAAACCAATATAAATTGCACAATACTTATAAGTAGCTCAAACAGTAGAGCATGGTGATAGCAAAGCCAGTCGAAATGTGTTATAAAGCGATAGAATGCATGAGGTTTTGTGTCCATATTTAGTTTTTTGCTTTTATATCTACATCCTCGTCTCGCAGTTTCTTCCTCACTGTATCCTCAAATTCTAAAAGCTTCACATAGAGGGCCTCTGACACGTTTTCATCAATATCCATCTGAAAACACACAAAAAGCAATTAAATTATGGACAGTATCAGTAATGAATGGTACGAACAAGATCAACAGCTGAAAAACATGAAAGTCCATGCATTGCTTTGCATAATTAACCAAATCACAAAACATATAAACCCTATAGACTAGAATGGAAGCCTATTATTAATTGGATTTAAAATAGGCTTAAAATAGACTAAAATTGGCATAAAAATAGATAAGTGAGAGAACCTGATTGTCAGTTCTGACCTTGTGTGGTTGGGTGTAATTGTTTCCAAGCCCAGAGGTCAAACTGTGGTATTTGGCCATCGGGTCCAGTGACTCAGGTTTCTGCATGAACAGCCAAAACTGTGTAATAAAAACAATAGATGAAAACTGAGACTAGGAGAAAGCAATGAGGCCCAGACAACTGTGAATGAACTGAGTCATTTCTCCAACTGACATGCAACACTAAGCTTCAAAAACTATTAGAATCAAAGTGGTTTCACATCTCGACTGATTTTTTCCATTCCTTGTACTATGCAACATTTACAGATTCACCGTTGAACAATTCAGAAGTTCAAAATTAATGGAGTACAATTCATGGTTAAACTTGATGGTGCTATATGAACATCTGTGATGGTGCTGGTAATTACCAAAGCCTCTGCTCCATTGTAAGGTGAGAGGGTAAAAGTGTTGGTGAAAATCCTTATCTGATGAGATAGGACAGGACATTAACAAAATGTTAAATTTGTGTAACTTTTCTATTATTGTGTTGATATTCAAAATGAAGTAAATTGAGGACCTACAAGCCACATTATTGGCATGATGAGAGTCCAGAAGAATGATGGTAGAATGCCATAGGTGAGGTTAGTCATGACCAGACCAGGACAGATCACTGATGCGTACAAACCCTGTGAACAGATCACTAGTATTCATGACTAAATCACAATTATGATAATCATTAATAATTACTATAAAACATGTCATGCAATAAACCATTTTCTGTAGGGAACTGTGAACTTACACGGTTGTTGTAGTGACGGTTTAGGGCTAAGCTAAGTAGATCAGACGCATATTTCGAGGAGCTGTACGGCTCACGGCCTTTCTGATGCTGTATGTCATCTAGACTAAAAGCTGATCGCTGGGCATTACTGGAGGATGTCCAGATCACTAGAGAATTGTGGTCCATCTGACACAATAAGGGCTCCAGTTCTCTCACCTGTCACAGAAGCAAAAAATGCAGTTGGATCAGGAATTGTACTGCTTAATTTCTGAACCATTTAAAGTGCTAAACAATTTTGCCTCCATTGTTTGGCCACACTGTAAAAAAATCAAAAGTTGAGAAAACTTAAAAGTTTAAGGCAACCAGCTTCAGGAGATTTTTTAGTTTTCTCAACTTGTTGTATTCAGTTTATACCACAAAAAGTTGAGAAAACTTATACAATTTTAAGTTTTCTCAACTTTTGATTTTTAACAGTGCATAAACTTTCACCATTAGTTGAGTCATAAAAAAGACTTGTATATAAATTATGAATTAAAAAATAAAAATATACACTACTCTTTTTATGTTTTTGAAAGAAGTCTCTTATGCTCACAAAGGCTGCATTTATTTAATTAAAAATAGAGTAAAAACAGTAAAAAAAAAAAAGAAAGAAATATTATTAACAATTTAAATAGCTGTTTTCTATATTAACATATTTTAAAATGTAATTCATATCAAGCTGAATTTTCAGCAGCCAATACTCCAGACTGTCACATGTCACAAGATTTTTCAGAAAGTATTCTAACATTCTGATTTGGTGCTCAAGAAAGAAGTAATTTTATCATCAATATTGAAAACAGTTGTATTGCTTATGTTATGTTATAGTGTTTTTTCTGGATTCTAGAGAAATAGAAAGTTAAATAGAACAACATTTATTTGAAATTGAATTTACTGAACAACATTCTTTTTGTAACATTTAAATATCTATATAACCTTTAAACAGTAATGTAGATTTTTACTAAATCTACATTACTTATATATATATATATACAGTGGGTACGGAAAGTATTCAGACCCCCTTAAATTTTTCACTCTTTGTTATATTGCAGCCATTTGCTAAAATCATTTAAGTTAATTTTTTTTCCTCATTAATGTACACACAGCACCCCATATCGACAGAAAAACACAGAATTGTTGACATTTTTGCAGATTTATTAAAAAAGAAAAACTGAAATATCACATGGTCCTAAGTATTCAGACCCTTTGCTGTGACACTCATATATTTAACTCAGGTGCTGGCCATTTCTTCTGATCATCCTTGAGATGGTTCTACACCTTCATTTGAGTCCAGCTGTGTTTGATTATACTGATTGGACTTGATTAGGAAAGCCACACACCTGTCTATATAAGACCTTACAGCTCACAGTGCATGTCAGAGCAAATGAGAATCATGAGGTCAAATGTAAGGGGGTCTGAATACTTTCCGTACCCACTGTATATATTATAAACTGAAATTCTTTTTGATTATTATATATATATATAAAAAAAAGTTTGGGATCAGTAAGATTTGTAATGTTTTTTTAATGGAGTCTCTTGTGCTCATCAAGGCTGTAATTATTTGATCAAAAATACAGAAAAAAACTGGAATATTGTGAGATATTATTTCAATGTCTAATATTGGTTTTCGGTTTTAATATACTTTAAAATATAATTTATTTCTGTGATCAAAGCTGAATTTTCAGCATCATTACTCCAGTCTTCAGTGTCACATGATTTCCTTCAGAAATCATTCTAATATGCTGATTTATTATCAGTGTAACACAAGATTTCCATTTTGAATAAATGCTGTTTTTTTATTTTATATTCATAAAAGAATCCTGAAAAAAGTATCACAGGTTCCAAAAAAACATGAAGCAATAATAAATTATATTTTAAAGTATATTGAAATAGAAACTGTTATTTTAAATTGCAATAATATTTCACAAAATAACAGGGTTTTTTCTGTATATTTGATCAAATAAATACAGCCTTGATGAGCACAAGAAACTTTGGTAAAAAATCTTACTGATCCCATACTTTTGAACGGTTGCATATATATATATATATATATATATATAATCAAAAAGAATTTCAGTGTGTGGGATGAGAGAGAACCAGAGGTCAACTTGACAAGAAATACAAGCCTCACTCCTCCTCACTCGGTGCCGTCCCAGCAGAAAATTGATATGTCTCGTCTGGCCTTCGAGGACATGGAGTGTCATATCTACCGCAACTTTAATGTCTGAGCCACTTGAGCCACAATAACACAACTGTATAAAGCAGCACGAGGAAAGAACGCTGCTGCCCGACTTCCAGCACTGATGACCAGATGCTTTAGAGCAAATGAATGAGCTCTTCAATTAGCAAACAGCAACACTTCACAAAGAAGCACAGGGCTGCAATTTGAGGACTCAAAATAACTTCAGCACTAGAGACGTTCGGATGAATTATTGATTGGGACAGCTGCCAGGGAACAAGTTGTTAACAACAGTGAAATGAATCCTGTGGCATTTATGGCTGAAATATTGTTCCAGGAGATCTTTTAGAGGAAGATGATTTGTTTGATAGCGCTGCATGGAAAAGACAGAAAAAAGTGAAGTGTTCTACCGCAGCTATGCTCCTATGGAAATAACGTAGAAAAAATGTTATTTTTATGTATGGTCATAGAAACACACTCATTTCTAATCCATCAACTTACCAGAAGGAAATGACCAAAAAGATTAGTGGCAAACACCTCCTGCAAACCATTGGGTGTGACCTTATCTTCCTGGGTCAGAAGACCCTCCCCCGTGGCAAACATGCGAACCACATTACTGATGGGAAGAAAAATATAACAATGAATTATTCAGCCAGTGTTTGTGGGTCTGGTGGGCCAGTTGCATTTTGGGGTTTTTAATTCAACACAATCAAACCATTTTGATAAAATACTCAACAGATCTATACTTCATCCCAATTACAAGCAATATAAACAGCATATATGGTTCATATTTGCCCTTTACCTTTGTTAGATCACATTTATGAATTAAAGTTCTACAACCTTGTGCAGGAATGGCAGGAGCAGAAACACAAAACTCACACTTATACTCACACTCTCTCTCACACATACACACACACATACTAACAACAGGCCCAGACAGTAGGAGGACAGAGTGAAGGTTCACAGGACCTAAAATTTCTACACTTTTATTATTCCCGTGTCCAGTGGACCCGAAAATCCTGTATGTAATATAAATGTGTAGGGGGGGTCATTGTGTAGTGTGTGGTCATTCAAAATTTGTTCTGATATAAGCTCTTCACAGAAAAAGAGCCAAGGCTAATGAGTCTGAGTATGAAAAAATAATTAATCGACATCATTTTTCTTATTTTATATATATATATATATATAATAATAACTACACTAACTTATACTAACTTAGAAGTATATACAGTATGCAACAATTAATGTTATGAAAAGTATAATACTGAATCACTGGCTGATGCATGATGAATGCATTATAAGCACATTTTTGGTTAATCTGGTTATGCGAGTATTATATGTATAAAATAATTTTTTTATAGTATGCACAGGTTATGTACTGTATTGTATTATTATGTTCAAGTGTAGTAAATAATATGACAGTAATATCAGATTTACAGTTGAGGAATGTAATGTTGGAGCACAACCTTGCTTTATAGAATATATTTAGAAACTATGAACCACTGTTCAAAAATTTGGGGACAATAAGATTTTTTAAAATTTTTATCTGAAGTCTTTGGTCTCTTATGGCCACCATGCATCATATTGTGATATATTATTACAATTTAAAATTATATTTTCTATTTCAGAATATTTTAAAATGTAATTTATTGGCAAAGCTGAATTTTCAGCAGCCATTACTCCAGTCTTCAGTGTTACATGATCCTTCAGAAATCATTCTAATATGCTGATTTTGTGCTCAAGAAATATTTATTTTTATTATTATTATTAATGTTGAAAACATAAAACATACTACTACTACTACTACTACTAATAATAATACTGTCTTTACTGTCACTTTTAATTAATTTAATCCATCCTTGCTGAATAAAATTATTAATAAAAATAAATAAATTACTGACCCAAAAATTTGAAACGGCAGTGTTAAAGAAAGAAATACTGTACCTAGAAAACAGGCCTTTATAAAAGGCTTTGTGATCTACCCTGGGATTAGGCATGATACCAGCATTGAGATACAAATAGTCCAATCTGTTGTACCTGTTGAGGGAAAAAAAGACGTTTTAAACAAGTTTAAGTTAAATAATGCTTTAAAGTTTATTTACCGTTATATTATATCATTTATTTAATGTTATACTTTAATCAGACTGGAGGCTTCAAATGTGCTCCTAAGTGACACCTAATCTGCTTAATTTTGCATAAATTTATGCAAGGGAATTTAAAAGTACCCAAACAGTTCAGACAGCATTGATTCATGCTTACTAATTGTAGTGTACTAAATTTTAATAAGCACAAATGAGATTTCAGAACTACAGTGCAGTGCAACTTAAATTTTAGTCTGTTCCTCACATAAAATTATGAGACGACTTGACAAGACTTGGAATATAGTGGATGAGTCGATCGATGGATTACTATTATGGAGCTTTTTAGAGCCTGACATCCACCTGGTCACAAAACTGTATGAAAAGCATTAAGTCTATCAAAATTATAGTGTGTTTTGGCAAACAGGGACTGGGATGTCTTACTTCTGCTTGAACTCCTCAGCAGCACTGAGCACAGAGCGCATGTTGCCCACATCTAAGTGCAGCAGAGTAACCTGAGCTTGAGGGTGAGACACTAGAAGAGCCTGTCGGGCAGCCTCAGCTCTCTGCATGTTCCTGCAGGCCAGACAGAGCTGCAGCTGGACATCCTGGCTTAATAGACGCTCACACAGAGCAAGGCCAATACCACTGAACGCACAATAAACACATGCATGTAAACAGGTTCATATGGAGTGAACATACACATGTATGCAAACCGGGTTATATGGAGTGAACATTAACATGCAGAGAAAAAACAACTACTGGTTATATATACAGAATATAACAAATGTAGATTAATACACTTTATAAACAAAATATTCCTAATTTCTTCCTTTCTGTTTCTTTGTCATTTTAAAATAGCATTATTAAAAAATAACCTAAAAGTTGTCACTACAATAATAACAGAATGACATTTAAAACAGTGATGTGAAACTACAAAGAAAACAATTATACAAGCAGTTTCGTTACCTGTTTGCACCGGTTACCAACACTACTTTCTTCATCCTATCTTTACATTCATACAATATATGACTATGCTACCTGTGATACTGTACTTTGCCTTCGTAACCGTTTCCAACGTGGTATTTCACCAGTGTCTGTATGGATAGAGCTTGCACAGCCGCCATGGTGTGATTGGAGGTCACACTTCTATCGGCCTATCAGATGTTTCCTTTCTGTGACGTAACATCTACCCTGACCAATCCAGACTTAGCCACTGTCAGACCAGGCTAACCAATCGTCGGAATCCAAAGAAATGCGATCGCAGAAAATGATCAGAAACTGAATTTTAAAATCATATTTATTTGACAGGTAACCAATGCACGAAACGAACGATTTAAAAAGCAAATATTTGAGTACGAACGATGTTAAAATGAATGTCTTGATACATTCAAGGCTGTACACAAATGTCAAATTCACTCATGTACTGTATACATACAGGTTTTATTACTGTTAAAGTATGAAATCCGTGCTTTTATAATTATAAAATGTCTAGACAACAAGTTTAAAGGTTCATCAATTTATTATCTTATGTACAGTTTCCTAACAGATACAATAGGTTGTTAGAGAAAAATTGTTAGAGGACTGCTAATAAAAAATACAGTACAAAGTTTAGATTAGAAAGAATAAGCATCACCTAAAGGAAACTTTGCTATGAAAAAAAACAAACAGCTTTTCCATGCATTGTGATAAGATGTTGTCAATATAGAGAATATGAAAAATGTAAATTTTTCCTCTCCTCACAAATCTGTTTTATAAAGTGGAATGTTTTTTGTAAACAAACTCAAAGCCTCAGAAAGGGCTATTACTGTTTCATGTGGTTATGGTTTGAAGGAAGAACATTTAATAGACTTGTTGAAAAACCAGCTGATAAAACATTTAAACAGTGCAGAATTAAAGCATATCTATAATGCAACTTCATCAGTCATGTCAAGAATGCTAAAATTAATCTATACACAAAGATAAATGACTTTCAAACCCACAACCAAAACACTTATTATAGACTGGCAGATATCTCAACCAACCCCAAAAGGTGCACACATTTTTTAAAATATGGTCATATACAATGACCTTACAAAAATGATTTACATGTATACAAGTTAATTACAAAACAGATTTCCGAGTGTCCCATTTGCAGCACTTTTCACATGCCAAAACATATCACAACTTACTGTGAACCATCACAGTGCATCTGTTCAATACAAATCCAGTATTTATCCCAAACTATAGCAATTCAGCACCATCTAGAATATACTCTGACATAAAAGTAAGACAAACAGCTTTAAAATAAGCTTATTTAAATTTTTTTTTTTACAGATAAACAAAATTAGCTGGTAATAACAAATGTACTTACTACCCCAGTTGGCCTAATTTGAGATTAGATGAAAATATAGGACAAATGCAATGAAAATGTGAAATTAGCATTCAGTCATATAACTATATCTGATTTTCATCCAACTTCATGCAAATATTGTAAGACATTTCTGTAAAAGAATTATGGCTATTCATAGCTCATTATGCTGAAATGCAAAAGTAGTTTTGAGCAAAGAAAAAATAAAAGAGCACAAATGAAATGGACTTAAATAATAACCATTATCACCCTAACAAGATTTTTTAGACAATAAAACAAGAAGAAAAGCAAAACACTTATATAATGCAGTACGCTTAAATATAAACACAATATATAGGTAGTTGCAGGATAACACTAATATATATTTTTACATGTACAATTTTAATTGAATTTTTATGATTTTGAATTTTGAAATTCTGTGACAACCAGATAAATTGGCTTTCTGTTAATCCACTTGAGTGCAAGTGGTCTTTGCAGTTCACTACAAAGAGAGAAAAAAAAAAAAGTAAAATAATAAAATACTTTAGCATTTTCGATAAATGAGATGAAAATATACACAAACGTCAAGAGACATCAAGATAAAACCGAAGGTGAATCTGAATGTCAATTAATGATTCTTATTTACATTCAAGCTGTCTTCGGCCTCAAAATACTGAAAACAACATTAAATTGGAAATAATAAAAGGCGCATTAGTAGCCGATACCTTGTTTTTTGGCATTTCCTCTTTCTATTCAAAAATATTCTAATGGCTATTTTAGAATATTTAGAGTTATTTGGAGAAAATACACAGTGTGTAAAATCCAATTATTCTGTGATAAAGGTGCCTAAATTCATTGTTACATTTTCTTTGTCCTAGTGCTGCCCAGGTATTGTAAGCCAGCTGAAGGCACTTAGTTACGGGGTGTAGTTTAATCTTACAATATATATCAGTTTGCCTTTGCACACTCACAGTGAAAATTGCTACAGAAAAATGATAGATTCTGATCTCACTTATATATGGAAACATATAAGTATGTGTTACGGTGTACAGTTGACTGGAGTCCTGTGGGCGCACTGAAATGTCTCTGGAAGTGCCAAGGCTGGCACATAAGTGGACACTACGGCTTGCAATCCAGTAACGTTTGATGAATCTCCTGGAAGGATGGACGCTCTTTGGTATTCCTGTTCCAGCAGCTCAACATGAGCTTGTAGACAGGGTCAGGACACATTGGTGGCTGAGGCAGGTATATCTGAGAATAAGAAGTGGTACACTCTTTAAAAAAAAAAAAAGATTCTAAAAGGGGGTTTTTGTCGTGATGCCATATTAGAACCATTTTGGGTTCCCCCAGACAAAGTGAATACAAATAGCATTAAATATAAAAATTATTTTCTTTCTTTCTTTCTTTTTTAATTTTGTGTCTGTGCAGTTAATTTTGAATGTAACAATATATGGGTCAAACTAACGACAAACACATTGGTTAATTATTATATTTCTCACATATTTGATCGTTTTAGTCTCTAAAAAGATACAATAGAGGTTTTCTGTTTTTACATCAATCCTGAGTTTTTCATTGGTATTTTCCATAGTGTTGATTTTCAGTAAATTGCACCAATGCGGATCAATTTGACCCCAACACAAAAGTTCTACCAAGGTTTTAAACACAACAGGAGGGTTAAAAGAACTGTCATTTCTCTTAGTGTGAAGAGCAAACCAAACAAACGTTTTTGACTATGAAGAATCTTGAGTGCAATGAAAAGGTTCAATGGATGTTAAAAGTTAAAACCATAGATATCAATACAGAACCTTAATGGATAAATGTATGGATAAATAAGATCAGTTTAATCAGATCTCATCCACCTCTACACAAAAGCAGATAAGCAGATATACTTGTACCTGTCTCCTTTGATCCCGAAAGAACTCTCCTGTGTTTTCAATGACCTGCTCATCTGACAGCTGTGAGTAAGGCTGCTCTTTGCAGAAGGTAAGCATCTCCCAAAGGGTTACGCCAAAAGCCCACACATCACTGGATGTGGTGAATTTCCCCTGTAAAGACAAAAATCATCATGTGTCAGACTTTTATAGACAGAATCTGTTTTTACACACAGAAAGATCACTAGAGATTCATTTTAAGCCCAAAAATACCAAAAAATATTCTTCTAGGAGACTTTTCAGAGTATAATTTATAATTTCTTTAGGTTGTGAATGTGTCTGACCAGAAGAATGCTCTCCCAGGACATCCAGCGGATGGGCAGCACCGCTCTACCCTGGATACGGTAGTAGTCTCCACTATACAGGTTCCTACTCATCCCGAAGTCTGCGATCTTGATGGTGTAGTTCTTTCCTACTAGGCAGTTGCGTGTGGCCAAGTCTCGATGCACAAAGTTGAGTGATGATAGATACTTCATGCCTGAAGCAATCTGTGAGGCCATGTGGTGTAGGTTACTGTAACTGAAACAGTTAAAGCAGAATGTGAGTCATAACCTGGTGTGCTTAAGAACATTACCTAACAATTCAGTTTAGCAATAACATGTTGCTTGTTGATTCATCAGATTTCTGTTTGTGTTCGTAATAATGATAATAATGAGTCCATCTTTCTTAGGGATTTAGAGTCACAGTCCACCACTGTAATGTTTGAAAACGTTTGGCATCTACCTGACTGTGGGAGCATTGCTGAGGAGAGCGATCATGCCCTCAGGCTCATGGCGAGACAGGAACTGATTAAGGTCTCCGTTCTCCATGTACTCTGTGATCATACACAGAGGGTCAGAGCTCATACACACCGCCAGCAGCCTGATGATGTTGGGGCCTTTCAATCGTGACATGATCTTTATCTCCTTCAAGAAATCATTCCTGTAAAGTATGAAAATTCAAGAATGGAAATTCATGAATATTAAAGCTACAGCATGCATGTTCATTAGGATGCAGTGACAGTGTTGTACTTTAATTTATGGAAGTCATGACTGTGACATTTGGGCTTGCAAACCTAGCGTTTTTATTTGCATCCGCTCGAAGCATTTTAACAGCTACAAGCACTGTTTGGTTTTCAATGACATCGAAGGAGAAGTCCTCATCCATGAAATCTTGCATGCCTTCTGCTTCACACAAATGCACCTGGCAACACGCAAAAACAGTCATTTAGCATATTCACCCTGGTAAAAAAGTAACATTAAATTCATTTATTTCAAATATAGTTCAAATCTATTTACTGACATATTGCTCGAGACTTACTGATATACAAATCATTTATCAACTTTATCTGGAGTACTACTTGTGCACAAATCACATTTCTTAATACTGAACCTAAAATGTGCTTTAATGTCACTATTGATGAGGATTATATGATCTTTGAATAATATCGATCTTTAAATGCAAGATATTTAAAGTGTACCTAAAGTTTACTTGCAATAGCTCCGCTTAAGCACAATCAAATATACTTAAGTATATCTTTAGTTAACCTTCAGCACTACTTCCGCACAATTAAAGTGCATTAAGCACAAAATTAGTTGTTCCAATTTAGCAGTCTACCAGTTTAGTATACAAAACATATATATACATAAATATGTAAATGTACTTTTAGTATACTTAGCATTAAATAAATATATTTCAAATACATTTTAGCATATTTATTGTTCACTAGGGCAGATATGATTTAAATATTTGATTTAAAATCATTGAACATGATCTATTCAAAAAGTCTGGGGTCAGTATGTTTTTTAAAGAAAATAATACTTTTATTCAGCAAGGACACATTACATTGATCAAAGGTGACATTTATAATGTTACAGAAGATTTCAATTTTAATAAACATTATAAATATTATACTTTCAATACATCAAAGATTTATAAAAAATGTATCGTGGTTTCCCCAAAAATATTAAGCAGCACAACTGTTTTCAACATTGATAATAATAATAATAATAATAATAATAATAATAATTATAAATGTTTCTTGAGCACCAAATCAGCATATTACAATTATTTCTGAAGGATCATGTGACACTGAAGACATGAGTAATGGCTGCTGAAAATCCATCTTTGCCATCACTGGAATAAATTACATTTGAAAACTTTTGAACAGTATATAGAATAGGAGTTTTTTCATAAATGAAGATTTTTGTTTGTTATTTGAGAACTGACCTCTCCAAACTGCCCTTCTCCCAACTTTTCTTTAAAGGTAAGCAGCTTCCGAGGAAATTCTTCCACAGCGACATCCTTCCCTGACAGCAGGTCCATGGTAAGGGCGGGCACTGCGTAAGTGTTGCCCCCAGTTACACCCTGCAGGTTGACGATGTCTGCCTCAGCGTAATGTGGGACTCCCTCTTGTACACTGGCTGGAGCGGACTTGGAAGATGTATTTGTTGAAGCTGCAGAAAAATAAACATGTATATATGCTATTGCATAATATGTATGGAATACCCATATATACTCCAGACATCGCTTCTGGAACTCACCGGTGTCCTCTGAGGTTTGGGAAAACTCGGGCAGTTTGCGAACCAGGCGGGATGGCTCTTGGTAGTCGGGTCCCAGAGGGAAGATGCGCTCATAGGTAGAGTTGGACTCTTGCTCGCTGGACACTGAAGAGGGGCTGTTGTTGTTGTTATAGGTGAAGGTCTCACTCTGTATTGACAGACTAGCAGTTAGTTCATCGTCCAGCATCCTCCGAGACACCTGGAATGAAGGATGTTTAGTGAAAAACGCTAAAAAAGGCTAAAATATTAACTAGTAGTTTAATGTGTTATACATCTATGAAATCATATTTACAATCCACTTATGCATTACTGTTTTTTTCATTCATATGCAAAATAGCATCACACTGTTTATGGGTCATGCAGTAAGACTACAATAAAAGTTTGTCATAATCAACCTTGTTTTATATGTTAAGGTCTGGTGCAAAATGAACATTTTATGCAAGAAGTTCATGTGGGAACATTCTGAGTTAAAGACATCATATGACGTCTTAACTGTCCACATAATTGGGCAAAATTAAAAAGGTTTTTAATGTTTTTAAAAGAAGTCTTTTATGTTCATATAAGTAATATTATAATATAGTAATATTGTTTAATATTACATTTTAAAATAACTACTTTCTATCTTAATTTATCTTAAAATGTAATTTATTTCTGTGATGGAAAAGCTGAATTTTCAGAAGGCATTATGCTACTCTTCAGTGTCACATGATCCTTCAGAAGCGTGATTCATTTTATTTTCAAGATTATTTGATGAACAGAAAGTTCAAAAGAAAAGCATTTATTTGAAATAGCTTCTTTATTTGAAGCTTCTGCCAGACACAAGCCTCTCACCTTCTCAAGCATCTTCTGCCACACTTGTCTCCATAGTATAATAACAATAATGACCACTAAGATGAAGATGATGGCAACCAAGCAGCCAATCAGGATCCGGGTGTTGCTGTCATCTACTTTGTGGGTGGGGTCATCCCCTAAGAAGGGGATAAAGAGAAAGATAACCTGATGATGAAATTACACTCCAGAAAAAGTGAGTGAAGTTTATTCAAATGGGTTATAACAGAAACTGCTGGTTCTCAACATATGAGTGATTCAGGAACAGCGAGAAATCTGACCTGGCTGATTGCTGATGGGAGGACCGGTTTTGGGGGGAGCCAGGGTTGTGTTGTACATGGCTGTATCTGAAATTAGTGTGTTAAAGGGGTCATATGATTTTGCTAAAAAGAACATTATTTTGTGTATTTGGTTGTGTGTGATGGAAATGTTACGCCCCTTACCATACTGTGATGCCGTCTCCCGGCACGACGAGACAAAAACATTAAAACCCATTACAAACCAGGCATTTGTTGCATCCAGTGGGGACATAATTACTGATTATAATGACTTATACTGTCTTTTTACGCGTTGCATCGCGCCGCGTAAACATAAAACCATATCTGCATTTGTGATCGGAGAAATGACAAACAACAAGCGCTACTCTACACTGCTCAAAACTCGCGTTTGAATCGTCAGTGGCAAATTCTTTAAATATAAAAGACGTACTTTCAGTCTGTGAGTCAGAAGCACCAGACTGTCCTTGCAAAGTTGGACTTTATAGAAACAGCCTTTGAGCACAGACCCATTGTAAGCTACTCTGCAGGTTCAGGAAACAGTCCTCCGTAAAATGCGCAGCACACATCTGAATATTTGGGTTGAAGTGTTCTGGAACAGTGTTGTAAATTCAACTTAACCACTGATTTCTAGTTGTGTCCTCTTTTGGAAGACCAAACAAAGTAGTTTCGCTTTCACAACGAAACACACAGCGTGTCCACGACATGGCGGCAGCGGCAACAACAATACTGCAGCGAGAATCAAAGTTACGCCTTCTTTCTTTGCGTGAACATTTGAGTGGAGTTATGCAAATCTTCCCACACAGTGACGCAGATATGTGGGGGCATGGTAGAACGAGCCGTTTTAGGTAGGCGTGGACAAGTCAACTTTTATAAAGAATATCTCTTTGGATTTGAGACTTTAGTCTTTGCAACTTTACAGGTCTTCTTTTTGCACCAAGAACTTGTAACACTCCAAAGAGAAAGGAAAAATTGAAATCGCATCATATGACCCCTTTAAAACAGCCATTATACGATGACTGTGCCATTATGAAACAATCTGGACAGCGTTGTTGTCTTTGCATGGACATTTACTAACCTGACTGGAAGGTGATTTCACTAAACATCATCCAGATGTCAGAAAAGTAGTACTGGCACTTAATAGCACTGGCCATGTGATTGTAGAGTGAGACGGTGACGAAGCGGGCACTGGGGTTGACATCATCCATCACGGGGCTGAATGATATGGGTGTAGCTTCCCAGTCCAACTCCGAACGAAAGTAACACACCACCTTCTGAAAGGTCTTCACTCTTCGGGAGAACATGTTGTTGCAGTGCACCTGAATCAATTTGGATTAAAAGGGAGAGAGAATACAAAGCATTATGATGGGTGTAAATAAAGGAGAGTTGGGTCATATAATCCTTTAAGTCACCCAACAATTTGCAAACACTTAATCATGTAGTTCCAGCAATTAGACTGCACTTTTAACAACACACCCTATGAATTTTATATGACTGAAGAAAAGAGAATCATCAGTGTAGGACATTTCTACCTTCATGGTGGTGAAGTTGCGGGTGCGGTCAAACTCAAACATGATCTCAACATAACCGCTGAGAAAGCTCTCGTTGGTCCAGCCGACATAGTCATAACCAGGCCATACATTGTAGACGTGACTGTGTGTGAAATCATCGAGGCCACACATGCCATCCGTCAGCTGTCCAAGTCCTTCTGTCATACTACAGGGGAAAATAAAGCCAGAATACATATTTTTGCATATATATACAAAAGTTCAAACATTTTGGGTCAGTAAGATATTTATTTTTAAGAAATTAATACTTTTATTCAGCAAGGATGCATTAATTGGTCAAATGTGACAATAAATGATTCACATTTGATCAATTTACAAACAAAAAATCTATTTTGAATAAATTCTGTTCTTTATATTCATCAAAGAATCTTGGGAAACAATGTATCACTGTTTCCACAAAAATATTAAGCAGCACAAATGTTTTCAAAATTGATGATAATAAGAATTTAAAATAAAAAAAAATTAAATAAAAAAAATCATACTGGCAATTCTTGAGCACCAAATCAGCACATCTGAATGATTTCTGAAGGATCATGTGATACTGAAAACAAATGGCTGCTGAAAATACAGCTTTTTCATCACAGAAATAAATTACATTTTACAATATATTAAAGCAGAGAAAAGTTATTTTCAATTGAAATAATATTTCACAATTGACTGTTTTTACAGCATTTTTAATAAATAAATGCCACCTTGGTGATCATACAAATCCTATTTCAAAGACATTAAAAAATTTTACCGACCACAAACTTGTAAATGGTAGTGTATGTGTGTTTATATACGTGTTGCTACTTTTTGTTGTATATATATATATATATATATATATATACACACACACACACACACACACACACACACATATATATATATATATATATATATATAGTTTTTTTTAATCAAGTTTCTCACATGTATTTAATACCCTGACTACTTAAATTTTGTGTTCTGTTTATACCATATCGCCACTAGATGGAGCCATTTAAACATTTATCTTTTTTTCCCCCAGCAATGACACAGGTTTCTCTTGTGATTGTTTAATGACTATGAATGTGTGGATTTTTACTTTGCGGTTTTCTGCCAGCTCTGTCAAGAAGGTAAACACGCTTTGCACTGTGTCATGGAAGGTATTGTTCAGGAAGCAATGAGTCAAGTTCTCCTGTGAACATTGTGAAACCACTGTGACTCTCTCTGGTCTTGGCGCCTGTCGTCATAGCAACAAGGCAATAACAGACTGTTAGCCTCTCTTCATTGTAACTGATCTGGGATCAATTTTTTCATGTGCCAGGTTGAAACCATTCAGATTCTGAATCAGTAGTCAGTGGAGATATATTGACATTTAGTCATAGATTTAACATTGTACATCATATTTTGTAGATGTGAAATAAGACTTATTTTATGTCAAAGCTAAACTGCTACACACCCAGACTTAGATTGGTGTAACGTTATTGGTGTATCCTGTAACTTCCTCATTCATTCTCAAGCTTGTACTGACCTGTAACCCATGGCTCCATCATACACTGAATCATTGAGATAAATATGATGTCCATTGAGAGTCATCTGCTGGCCAAGTGGAGAATTATATGAAACCAAGCCATCTAGAAACAGACACAGGAGAACACCATCAAATCTGTTTTTTTTTTATTATTGTCAGGTGTCCTCAAATGGAAATGTTAGAGGAGGTTCTGACATAATGCTGATTCATCCCACTGAAGAACATTACAGTTGTCATTACAAAATGATAAATCTCATCTGCATTTACAATTACCATAACAGCATATAACATATCACTGCAATATTTTTCTAATGTCACAGAGAGAGAGAGAGAGAGTTTGCAATGGTTGTGAAGACTGTGTCCTCCTCAGTATCATATAATTCAATGTAGTAAATACAATGAAAATGTTAGTTTACAATCATTTATATGCGAAGATAAAGATAATTGATTTACATTCTGATAATTGGTCACTAAAGGTCCAACAACTATGATCTGATCCAACATGTAAATATTATATCAGATAGTCAAAATGATCAGCGTTTATCAGCAGTCCATTTCAGATGCTAATAGGACAACAAATGTATCTCATGCAACGTTTAGATGAACAATTTATACCATGTGACAGATTTTTGAGCGGTGTCACAAAGACCTCATGAAATGCAAAATGTAAAATGTACAGTTGTTCTCTTCTGGGAAAACAGACCAAAAAAAACAAACAAAAAAAAAAACCCTAATGACTCATGTTGCACAACTCAAACTTCTGGTTTCTTTAGAAAATACATTAACATAGAACTGAAAATAGTGTCGAGTGATTTCATTGGCAGTGTCCTTAAAGGGATAGTTTACCCAAAAATGAACACCAAAGAAGACAAAACAAGAATAATTTGAAGCATTTAACTCCACTTTATTTAGTTCATTAGTTGTCAGACTTACCTAGCCACTCACAGCCGTACAGTTCCACACGCATACAAACGTTCATGGAGTGATCGATGACGGGCATGAAGCGGACGAAACGTGCAATGATGGGTGGCTCCAAATCCTTCAGCACAATGTCATAGGCATTCCTGTTTCCCTCAATCACCTTCACAACAGAAAAAAAACCCTTGCATTTAGATTTTCAATACACATTGCAAAATGTATGTGGACACCTAAACAACTCACATGTGCTTGTTGAACATTTAACATTTCATCAAAATCATGCGCATTAACAGGGAGTTGGTCCTCTCTAACAGTTGCACTTCTGGGAAAGCTTTGCTGGGATTTGCTCTCTTTCAGACACAAAAGGGTCATTGAGGTCAGGCACAGATGTTAGACGATGAGGCCTGGCTCGCAGTTGGTGTTCCAATTAATCCCAGAAATGTTTGATTTAGTTCAGATCTGCACACCAGATCCAGTAAATCACTTCTTTCTGGACTTCGCTGTGTACAGAGGCACTCATGCCGGAACATGAAAGTTATGTCCCATGCTAAAAAGGTTTGTCTACAGAGATTGTATGTGTGTATGCTTGATTTTATGCACCTGTTAGTAATGGATGTCAAACACAGGGATGGGTGTCCACATACTTTTGACCATGTAGCACATGACTGCTGCATCACATTCACTACTGACATATTTTAGCTATATCACATTCAAATTTTTGTATATTTCGAGTTTTTATATTGTGTTCTTAAGACCAATTTGCAACCATTCAGCTTGCAAAACAAATTTGCATAAATAATATTATAAATATAATAATCATAAAAATTACTATTAATAAGAAATTCATAACATGAATATAATAATATATAACGACTGTTTTCTATTTTAATATAATTTAAAATGTATTTATTTAGTCTTCAGTGTCACATGATCCTTCAAAAATCATTCTAATATTCTGCTTTGGTGCCCAAGAAAAATGTCAATGTTATTAAAAAAAGTGCCACTGATTAATATTTTTTGTGGATTTGTTTTTTTTGATAAATAAAAAGTTCACAAGAACAGTATTTATTTGAAATATTAACAATCACAATCTTTTGTAACATTAAGGAATTACTGTCATGATCAACTGAATGCATCCTTGCTAAATAAAAGTATGAATTTCTATACATTTCTACTAATAATATAATATAATATAATATAATATAATATAAATGTGTTTTTAATGTGCCAAAAAAAACCCAATAATAAATTAATTAATTAAACAAAACATTTCAATTATTATTATTATTATAAAAATAATTACACGAGTCAATTAAAAAAAATACATTATTGTTAAACCAGTCAAAAAGGTAATCGGTTAGTCGGTCAATCTCTTTACTATTCTTGTGTCTCCTTAGATAAAAAGAAGTAATTAATATTAATATATAATCAGTTGATGACGTGCATGCAGCAAGATGTTGGGTTTTCTATGATAGCACAGAGGCCAGTGTTGCAGCGTGTACCTCTTTGCCCTGCCTGTTGCGCCAGGAGATCCAGCGGCTGCCATCACGGCTGTATTTGATCTTGTATGTCTGGGCAAATTCATTACCAATGCCCCCCGCGTGACGTCCCTGAGTGCCCACCAGAGTGATGAAGTGCAGAGAACGAAGGTCTATCTGCAGGAACTCGTTCATATTCTCAGGTTCTCCTGCTATCTCAGGACACCACGCACCATCTCCTTCCTCACAGTCCAGCCTAAGACACAAAGAAAATTCAGAAGAGAATCACATTTTTTGTCTACTGATTTTTTTTTTCTTCCAGAAACACATTTCATCAGCTGAACAATCGGTATGTTGTTAAACATCAGTACAATCAATTTAACATACCGTACTTCTATCCCTCAGAGCCTCGTTTTCTGTCAAAAATTAAATATGGCACTACCCTGACTAAGGTCTATAAATTAGTCTAAAATAGTTCATTTTGGTGAAGGGGAATGTGTTAGGAACACTTAGAATCAGTGAAAATGCAGAAGTAATATATGGAAGAAGCATAATTACATCATTTTAATGAGGCCACCCATATTTCCCCAGATGTGGATTGATCCCACCAAGATAACCTGCACTACAGCTCATGGAAAATACTGTGTGTGTGTGTGTGTGTGTGTGTGTGTGCTCATACCTGCCATATTTTGCTGCTGTGGAGTCAGACCACTGACTGGAAGCTGAAATATCTTCATCTAAGATCTGGCCTCTGGACATTCCTAACGGGGACCGACACACACCTGTAAAAAAAATGAATTAAAATAAATTAAAACATTATTTTTTTTTGATTTTATGTCTTTTTTTGCATATATATAAAATCTAAGCAACTTATAAACATGCAGGCAATATTTAATATTCACACAATTTTCATATAGCATTTTCATTCCTACTTCCTATGCATTTCAGTGGCTTCCCCTTATTTGACTGAATGAACAATAGATATGATAGTTACTAAAAATGTAAAAACTTTTTAGCACTTTTATGAATAACATTTCATATTACAGATTGATTCATAACTCCATGCGAGAAATACACAACACAGAAATGCAAAATGTTTGGTTGACGTATAAGATAATTTATATGAGATAAATATTGCTTTTTATATTTCATCATTATAAACTGTAAAAAGTATATAGTCATAAATATTTGTCTTTGTGTTATTTTAATGGAAAACAGCACATAAAACATGTCAACATGGTTTCTATTACTTTTTTCCACATTTTACTTCTTGAATTAAATATTTAGAATCTACAGTACTTGGCAACAGTGGCTGGTTGGTTGAAAAAAAAAAAGATTTTAAGTCAGAAGGTGGACAAGAATAAATTAAGTAAATTTTTTAAACATGAAAAAATGGACTGATTTATAGTTAGATTTGGCCTGTGAGAGGAAATAGGTTTTGAAGAACTCTTGGGTAAACAAGAATGTAGGGCTTTAGACCACCATGCCACCAGCTGATGACTGGCACAATTTATCCATTTGATTGAACAGTATATTTTAGAATCAGTATTTCATATTTTGATTGCAATATCACATAATACTGCCAGAGCAAGTAAGGATATTTATATAAACTCTCTTAATCTCTTGTAATATCTCTTTTTCTTTGAGTGGCTGTGTGAAGATCCGGACATGTAAAAAAAAAAGTGTACAAGGACACTCCTATTCCAAGCGGCCCCTCCATTTCAACAAAATAGCCTTTGTGATCCTGCCAGCAATAGCATGGATAGTGGTGAAGGACTTTTTGTCTCTCTTTTCATCTTTTTTCTGTCTCTCCTCCAAATGTTTGCTTAAAAGTCAAGATGAGGGAAACCTCAGAGGCTTGGTTTTGGCAATGACAAGCTGATATAATCCAAAACGAGCTGAATCCCCCAACAAAAAGCTCTTCCAGATGTAACAGAACGGCATCCTCCTCCTCATCACTCACTCTCTCTCATTGGCTGTTTCCTTAACACACATATGTACTCATGCTTAAATATAGACACATATTTATAAAAGCTAAGTCTGGGCGATATATATCGAATACTCACAATTAGTGCTGTCAAACGATTAATCGCGATTAATCACATCCAAAATAAAAGTTTTTGTTTACATAATATATGTGTGTGTACTGTGTATATTTATTATGTATATATAAATACACACACATGCATGTATATATACATAAGAAAATATGTATGTTTATATATTAAATATATTTATATATAATATAAAATATAATAATATAAATGTATATACATGTAAATATTTTCAAAATATATACTGTATGTGACTGTGTATTTATACATGCATAATAAATGAACACAGTACACACACATGTATTATGTAAACAAAAACTTTTATTTTGGATGCGATTAATCGCGATTAATCGGTTGACAGCACTACTCACACAATATATTCATAATGATTTTTCAATTGTACTATATTAAATGGTAACAGTACAAATTTTTTAATTTTTTTATGTACTAAAATGTTTATTTTAAATATTGGATATGTAAGTAATATGAGTAAATAAATATAAATAAATAAATTACATTTAAATAATAATTAAAACGTAATTATTTTAACTAGAGTTGTACTGTAACTTACATGCCAACAGTGACTGATGATTTAAATCTTCTGATTGAAAAAAAAAATGCTTTAAGTTGTTTACACAAAATCAAAAGGCTGAAAAATACTCATGTACATATAATGTATAATAGAAATAATATTTTTCTTTCATAAATTTCATACATTAAATACTTGTAGCTGTATCACTCAGCTCTAATATTCAGGCACAAAGTTAAGAGAAAATGTATGTGCTTTCGTAACTCAGAGCAGAGTTTTCATAGCTTTGTGAACGCAGGCAAAGCAGTGTTAGACAATTGACACGAGAGCGCCACATAGATCAAATGTCTTGGGAATGCCCCGTACTATTCGGCTGCAGACACAGGGCCATATGTGTGTTGACGAATGGTCTCACAAAGCCACAATAAAAAAAAGCAGTCCAATATTAGATTTAAAAATTACTATAATATGAGAATATGAACATAAGGCAGTGTACACTCAATGATGAAAACAACAAATTGAATTTGTGGTGAATACTAATTAATAGTTTAATAAAATGAAACTAAAAAACCAAAGTGCTTGAACAAATTTACAGGCTCTAAATGCAGCCCATAAGAGATTTGTAAAGAATCATACATTCACAGCTGTGTATTTACTATGTTTTCTACTCTCCAAGAGTGGATGGTTACAGCCTCACTATCAGATGGAGTAAACATTCAGTTATTGAGTCTAAAAATATCCCTCACTTTAGAAAGGTGGAAAAATACTGATGTTGTGTGAAGAAACTGTGGCTTTTGGTCTTTCCTCTCTCTCTTTCTCTTATGGGCCACTCTGGCCTTGTGCAGTAATTCATTGGTCCGAGTGGCACTTACTTCCCCCTCCTGCCAACCAGTTTTTTCCATCTTTAATCCTTGTGAATGGCACATTTGTTCCACCATGTTTGCTGTCTAACTGCAGGGTCCAAAACCTTGCACACACACACATGTATACTAATATACACACACTTTTAATTGTGCACATCTAAACTGCTAGAAGAGGCACTTGCATTTTTTTCTTGTCTTTCTTTCTTCTTTTTTTTTTTACAGTAGAAAAAAGTAAGAGTCTATTACTCAAAGTGGAAAAAAGCAGGGAGTAGGATGGTATAACTACAGTCTATGGGAATTTTAAACAGAGGAAAGTTGGCAGAGGAGATCCCATAGCTACTGAGTTCGGCAACACACTTTTCCAGAAGTAGGAAAAAAATTCAGCTTTTTTCCCAGCGGAAATATGAAGGAGCAAAACTGATATTTAAAGAGGTTACAGAATCTCTCTCCTGGAAAGAACGGAAATTCACCACCTTTGTGGAAAGCAACCATTTATACAATTTATCTGAAACACTGTCGTTAACTTCTGTCACTTAATTGAATTAGTCGAATACCAAAACGATCAAACTGTAAACGTGAGAGAGTCTGCTGCCATGACTTATGAGCTGCAGAAACAAATATCTGAAAAACACAGAGCCTCTGGAGCAAAAAAAAGCAAAAAAGTAAGAAATAGAAGCTGTTTCAATATACTTTCCTGTTGTCAAAATGTCTGGTATGTACAAGCCACAGACTCCAGTCTGATTGTTGAATCCATTGTAAACAATCATGCTTGCGCTCCTGCTACATTCAATAATAAACTCAAAGCAAGGTCACATCCTCACACAGAGCTCACACGCAGTTCAATGAGGTTTGAGTGATGGACTCTATCCCGTTACATTTCACCACTCCTTTAGCATGGTGTTCTTTCCTTTCTAACCGCCAGCCTGTGAAAAAGAAAGTCTAAACTGAAGATTTTTTAAGTGTCTGCGATGAGAAGTAATAATATTCAGCAGCAATTATGGGATACCATGATATATTGCTAAGGAAATGTTTCAAAGCACTGTAGTGTATTGATCCAAAGTGTAAAGCACAGCACAGCATAGCAAAGAAAAAAATCAACACGCAGATTGTAGTGAATATTGAGCTTGTTGAGACAATTATTTCCACCATATCATTTTAAATCTGTATTTTCAGAATGAAGTGCACAGGAACCCTTCATGAATGAATGAATCTCATGAAACTTGTAATTTCTCAAGAACTTATGTATGTTATAGTCCCCATGAAATCAAAGTTGAAGTTTTTTGGCTTTTTGTATGAATATATTAGCCTTTAGGTTATCTATAAGCTAGTATGCTCCAAAAATTCGCGTATATACAATATATAAGCATTCAAAACTTATAGTCTCTCACTTCCGATATAGATCAACGATTTTGATGACATCACTCTGCACTTTAGCTTCTCATCAAACTTTCTGTCCAATCAAATGCTCTCTAGAATCTGAAGTGTCCTGCCCCCTACACTATAAACAGACGCTGAAGTGCAAAAAAAAAAATGTGCATAAAAAAATTATATAATTACTTAAAAAATAATAAATTAAGGACTGTGAAATTTGTTTTTCAGTTGTGAGTATGTCCTATTAAGTCTGTATTTTGATATGAAGTGTACAGGAACCTTCTGAAAATTGAACCTAATGAAAAGTGTAATTTCTCAAGAACGTGTGTGGTAAAAAAAAAAAAAAAGTAAATATTGTAAAATGTTGTAAAAAAAATTTTTTTCTCGATGATTCCTCTTACTACTATTATGTCTTATGTATAAATGCCTATACACAATTTACTTAAATTATTTAAATATTATGCTGTTTTAACATTATGAGAATTTTTTTTTGCTTAATTGTCATGAAAATAATGTCACAAATCAAAAACTTAATGGTCCTAATAATTAATTTTCCTTTTCCGAAATGTAATTTCTTCTTTCTTTTGTTTTTGGGGTAAAAATGCTTGTCAGGATTCCTTCACCCACTTTTCTCAGATACTTTCAGACCAGAAAGTAACAATCCAGAACATTGAGGCAGCAACAGAACAGCTGAGTATAATTCTGTTATGTTTGCTTGTACCACAAGCCATCCAAAAACTTTTAAACAATTCAGACTCCCTTCACATAAACCACACAGAGGGATTTTTAACAAAGCATTTTACATATTCCATGTTTACTTTGAAACAGGCCAAACACTACTTTGTAGTGCGACAATCAAACAGTCTGGATTGACTGGTGTATCCTCCTCTCTGATACATTAAAGCACAATATGGCTATAAAAGAAACCATTAAAGAACATTATGCATTCCTTGTCGTATTATATTGGCATGCTTCTGAACCTTAAACTGCACTACAAATACAAATGTAAAAAGTGTTTTAAAACTCAGTGCATTATCAGTTAAGCCTTTAATGTCAGCCTACGGTCTTAATTTTTTAAATATGGCAGAGGAAACTGACACATGATCAGTGGAAGGAAGCAATGCCACCTTGGCTAATCGAATTCATCTGCTTCATAAAGAAACAAAGCCCAATATAGTACAAGAGCACAGTGTGGTTTTCATCCTGGGGGATCCCAGAAGAAACTGCCTCTAGCCATGGTGGTATTAGCTGCTTTCCAGACTTATGCTTTAGTCTCTACTCTACGGCTGCTCACCGTGAGCTGGCTTCTGGTTTCCTTGTAAAATATAATTGAACCTCACATTGACATCACACTTTCCTCCCCACAAACCACCCATGCTAGAGAGAGAAAGCTAAAGTTGAAAGACACAGATAAAAGAGAAGAAGCCATGAGAACCAGAATGGAATCTGGGCATCTTCCAGACCTTATTCAGACCTCAAACGTAGATGGATCACAACTACAAGGCTGCCAGTTTCAAAGCTGGTCAAAAAAAAAACACAAAAAAAACAATGCAACTTGCAGCACTCTGACCTTTAGAAAAACTTAAATTCATGGACAATAAAATCGGAGATTGTGACCACATTGCCACAACAACTTATTTCCATAGTGACTTGTCTCATAAATTTTGAAACACAGTTTTTGAGCAAATTTATGTCACCAGTGTCCATACCACTGTAGCTGTTCAATTAGTATAATATTGTAGACTAGTAGTTAAAGATTGGGCTCAAGTTCTTACAAAGTCTAAAATCCACCGTTATTGTGCTGTTGAGTAAGCCATTAAACCCTAGGCTGCAGTTGCTTCGGATAAAATGATCATCTTAATGATTAAATTTAGTACATTTAGTTACAGCTTGAGTAATTTAATCTCATTTTTATACAGTGAAAAAATAGATATATATCTACCTGGATTTACTTGAGACTTGACAGCTCCCGATAGGTAAAGGAGGATAAGGAGCGGAAAGAGCATCTTCCAAAGCTGCTTCATCTCAGGCGGAGACGGGACGTTCATTCCTGGAGAATGAGACACATGGTTAAAAAAAACATATGACTTCATTTCACCACAGACATCCAGGAACTGCTCTAACATGATTTCTCCTTAATAAAATTGAAAGAGGAATCAAACTGTACCGTAACAATCCTTGAGCAAGTTTCAGCCCAGGTTTAAATGGAGAGTTCACCTTCATGTCAGTATTTATTGTCAGTATTCATCATGTCAGTATGGCATTTTATACTGTCAAAGATATTTTGAAAAATCTCAGTGTTAGTTTTTTTTTCACCCATACAATGGCAGCCAGTGGGGCACAGTGATGTTTTGTACTCCATTAACTTTCATTGTATGGAGGGAAACATTCTTCAAAATATCTTCTTTTGTGTTCCACACAAGGAAGAACATAATTCAAGTTTGGAACGAAAAGAAAGCGCTTTTGCTCATGCTGCCTAAATAACATCTACCACCCACACCTTAAAAATGAGTGTCTGAAGAGCTAATAATCTCATATACATTTCATATTCTGCAAATCTGTTAGCTTGAGAACTGTCTTCATCCTTTTAGTTTTTATTCTCCAATTATGAAAAGGCACTGAGCCATGACACAAATTTAATGGGAAAACAGGTTGTTGTTATTTTCAGGCGATGGTTTTAATTTGGTCAGTAAAGATGCAATAATTGCCTGCAGAGCATAATGGAATTTCCATATTCATTATACTGACGTGAGAACAGCAACAACTATGGGTAAACTTCATAAGGCATTGTGGCTAGGAGAGAAAAACTTTACAAAGAGTTCAAAGAGAAAATACATGCTTTCTGGGTTTACTTCAACTACTGACCATCAACAGAGCCTTTTATGAAAGTCTGCTTTGTACATACAATTTTGAGCAAACACAGACACACAATAAAACTAGCCAGCACTTTTTAACATTCATATTTACACTGATAGATTATGCAGATGTCTTAAAGTATGCTATAAAAAGGTTAGAAAAATGGAACACTGCAAAAATGTATTATATTTTTGTTTTTATAGATTTAAAAATGATTTTTTAATTGCAACTTCATTATTACAAATCCATTTAAATACATGACATACAAGTTTCTATAAAAATTATATTAAAGTATATTTTAGGTTACCCTAAATGCTTCCCAGTACATTCTACAGTACATTTTAACCATATTTCATATGACAAAAGAAGTAATTATGAAATTACGGTAACACTTTATTTTCAAGGACCAATTCTCTCTATTAACTAGCTGCTTATTGGCATGCATATTACTAACATACTGGCCATTTATTAGTACTCATAAAGCTCATATTAATGCCTTATCCTGCATGACCATATTTTAGATCCCTTAATCCTACCCCATACCAACAACTTTCTTACTATCTATTGATATGCAGCAAATTAGCAGTTTATTGAGGGAAAACTCTTAATTAACAGTGAATATGTGTTCCCTATTCTAAAGTGTAACTGAAATTACATATAAAGATGTACTTAAGTCCTACTTAAGATGGCCAAAAATGCAAAGTGCATTTACTATAAATTTAATCTACAGTATAACACATTTTCATTCAATTGGAATATAATGTCTGGAAACATTATATTCACAAAAAATGATGCTGAAGTGCAATTCCTTTTCACAGGTGACCTTCTAATAGTTAATATTTACATATTTTATATTTATAGACAATATGAAGTAGCTTAAATATAGCTCAAAATCCTTTTCAATTCAATTCAAGTTTATTTGTATAGCGCTTTTCACAATACAAATAGTTGCAAAGAAGCTTTACAGAAAATTAAAGTTTCTACATTATATTTAGGAGTGACTTATCAGTGGTTAAGTTGATGTCCATATCATGCAGTTTGTTAAAGACATGTAATCAAACAGACGGTGAACACTATTAACAGCAATGATTATATGTTGTTATCAAACTTATAGCAAAGTTTGGTAGTCTTGTATGTTGTTTCAGGGCATCATCTGAGGTCTTGTCTTCTACCATTACTAGCTTCTTTCTTTAAGAGTAGCTAGCTAATTCCTCTCTAGAGTAGTTAGTAATTTAGTTAACTACACAGTCTTGCCCAACACTATACAGTATATGTTTGCAATGTGTGAATATATCTTATATAGGCTGTATGTGGATTTTGTTCCACTGGCAAAGTTTTAAGAATGTGTCATTTTCACTTTAACTGGAACATCAGGAAAAGATACTGTTATGTAAAATTTTAACAAAACACAGCAACAGTGAGAACTATTAAAAAGTATATTGATTTAACGGTAAAACAAAAGAATGTGAATGCTTTTTTTACACTTTTATTTATGATTTCTTTCGTAAATCTCTCAGACAGCAATTCATCACCATATATGTGTGACATTCTTAGCATTAAACAAAAACCTGAATGATAGCAGTTGATTAAATGTCGCAAATATTTGAATGTAACATCGCCTCCTAGAAGAGTACAAGGCTGGCTGTGCACAAAGGCTATTTCTAAAAAAAAAAAAAGGGTCAATTCCGACTTTGCTATGACAATCTGGCGCTTCTGAATCAGCGACTGTAAGTCGCGACTCTGTTGCCCTTTCGGAGTTTAGTTTTTTTAATTAATTTTTTTACTGATGGTAAAACTAAGGACATTATTAACTGTCTTGATATTTATTTTGAAAGCTGACGCTTACAATTATGGTAAGGGGCGTTACATTTCCGACACGTACTTGTGGTGTTCGGCCAATCACAATGCACTGTGTCAGCTGGCCAATCAGAGCAGACTGCGCTTGTCAAAGGAGGGGGCTTTGTTGAAAACAACGTGTTTGAGAGAGGCGGGGCATAGAGGACCTACAATAATGTACAGCATTTGAAAAATAATGTGTTTTTTGAACATTAAAGCATGTCAACATATTCTGTTACACCAAATACACAAAATAATGATCTTTAAAATAGCATCATATGACCCCTTTAATGAAATGCACAATTGCAATGCATTGGCCCGAGCCTTCATGTCTGCATTTGTCTACTTGCATAGAGTATGTTTCTGGTAGGCTATGTTTCTAGTATGTTTTCATAAAAAAAATAAAAAAATAAAAAAAATAAATAAATAAACTGACCAGGGGATGTGGAGTGTCTGACTGTGGGTCAGACGTTACCTCAGAGAGTATTAGTGCCAATACAGATGACCAGTTCAGTCAAAATATCACTCCCACCTTTACTGATCATAATATGAAATAGTACTTACACAACATGTATGTTTTCAAGAACCAGTGAACAACAGAATTTCTTATGACACATAATTAAGAGTCTGTAATGTCAGGATATATTGTACAAAACTAAATTTTACATGCCAATTTCATTCAGTAAACTATACTTAGTCTTATAAAGACAGATGCTGCAGACTAAAACTAAATTTGCTTTAATTATAATGGAGAAAATGAAACGTACATACTGGATTGTAAACAAGTGCAGGATTACTCACTGCTTTTGACTGTGCATGACTGTCCTGGCTCCTTGAAAATGTCTCAACACATGATTCATGATGAGTTATGTAACATAAAAAAATTTAAGGAATAATTGATTCAAAAATATCATCATATGAACTCACTCTCAATTCATTCAAAACCCATCAGTTATTTTCTGTGTAATTACAAAGAATGGTAAGAGTAGTTTTAAGACGAAAAAAACTACATTTATATTTATGCATGTAGTAAACGCTTTTATCCAAAGCGATGCATTAAAAGGAACAAAGTAATTTGTCCAATTAGTCAGCAACATTACACAACGTATTACACAATGCCAGGTTTTTTAGTCAACTAGATTATTAGACAATCTATATGCTGAATAACTATATTTAAAAACCTCATGTAAACTACATATAAAAGTTGGTCCATACTACTTGTGTGCTATATTCTTGGAGCAAATTCATTGTAATTGAATGGAAAAGAGTAATTTTTCATTATGATACACAATGTCTATTATTAAATACAACCAATCTTGTAAAACCATAAAGTGTAAACTGGAAAACCATCATTTTTAATAATGATGTCCTCAGTAATCAATCTTTGTTATATCAATAGAAACTAAACATGCATTTTATAATTGAAACAGCAGCATGCACATTTATCAAAGTTATTTATATAAGTTCAGCTTAAAGTCTTTAAGGTTGGGACAAAAGTGACTTTGGATCTCCGCTGGAGACCTTAAGAAGCCAAGAAAAGTCTTCATCATCAGCCAAACAAAACTCTCCTCACAGGATTGAAGTAGGAGTGCCCTATATAACATGAACATGTGTGTGATCATCAGGCAGATTTCTGCCTCTTCTGCCTCATTTAAGTTTGAACGTTTCAAAGAGGTTTTAAAGGACCGACAAAGGCCTCATAGACTCAACATACAACACACCCTTTGAACATTCACTACGGTAATAAGGCACACTAATCAAAGGAACTCCCTAAGGGTATGATAATAAAGTTTAATGTGACTTTGGTCGACCACCAGCATTTGTACTTCATGTATATCACAGAGTGTCTCCAATGTATTTGGACATATCTGTCACACTAAGAATGCATGAATTTCATTGTATTTCATAAAATAGATAGTTTCAGTCTTTGATTATGATTGGCTGAGCTGCGTTCAAAGCCATTTTGGCTGAAAGGGTTAGTTCATCCAACAATGAAAATTCTGTCATTAATTACTCCCCCTCATGCCGTTTCAAACCCATAAGAGCTTCGTTCATCTTCGGAACACAAATTAAGATATTTTTGATGGAATCTGAGATGTTGTTTACGTCCAGCGTATATTCTCCAAAATGGCACCAGGGTGATGTGGAGGAGACGAATTGTTGAATAAAGTCGTTTTTTTTTTTTTTGGCGCACAAAAAGTATTCTCATAGCTTCGTATAATTACGGTTGAAACCCTGATGTCACATGGATTATTTTACCGATCTCCTTGCTACGGGTTTGAAACGACATGAGGGTGAGTAATTAATGACAGAATTTTCATTTTTGGGTGAACGAACCCTTGAACAACCACATTGCTTAGCAGAAGAATTATTAAATTATTGTTAAAATCATTGCTGTGTTTGTATATGCAGGCTCCACATTATGGCTGCACAGCTTCTTGGGCCCTATTGAAACAAAACAAAACAAAAACTTCAATTAAATCTAAACAACAACAAAGAAATGAAACAAACAAAACAAATTCAATTGAACAAAAAACTTAACTAAAACAACAAAAAAACAATAAAACAAACCTCAACAAAACAAAAAACAAAATAAAACAACAAAATTTAATCAAAACAAAATACTAAATAAATGAAACAAACAAAAACAAAATAAAAGAACAATGAAGAACACTGTGAAGTGATTTTGAGAGGGCCAGGGCTCTGAGAGCTCAATAATGAGAAACAACTCAGTTCATCCTTTTTATGGTGGCTCTTATAAATGTGCTTTGTCTCCCCAGGAACAACCCTGTTTGGTTAACACGTGTGACTCTGCAAACCTCTGTGTGAACTCCCAAGCAGAGGGGATACCACACACACGGGAAAGAGCAGTCATGACCTGGGTTACAAGGACCCTCAATTACTCGCTGCAGTGCATACCGGGGTTACAGTGCAGTGGGGAGAGGATTCTTTGGTGTGTTATTTTGCCAGAATTTCCCAAAGCCATAATCCAAAGTTTCAAACACTTAACACCTTGTTTTTTTTTAACATTTCAGAGATATCAGAAGATTGTCAGTTAATGCCACTGCAAATACAATATTACATTGTATAGCACTATTGTATTTATTATTCAATTGCATTGTGTATTGTCTTTAAGAATAATAATTGGTGCTAAATTTAGGTTCTAATAAACCGGTCTAGTAAACCTGGTAAATATTGATAATGGATAACACTAAGGTGTCATTTGTATCCAAAATGCAGTATTAAATTACCGGTCAAAAGTTCAGAATAATTAATATTTTTTAAAAGTTTTGGTTTTGCACACCAAGGCTGCATTTATTTGAATAAGAAAATACAGTAAAAACAGGAATATTGTGAAAAATTATTACAATTTTAAAAAATATTTTAAAATGTAATTTATTCCTGTGATGGTAAAGCCTTCAGTGTCACATGATCCTTCAAATATCAATATAATATGCTGAGTTGCTGAAAGCTTGATATGTCTTGTGAAAACCAAAATACATATTTTCATAGATTCTCTGATGAACAGTTCAAAATAACAGCATTTATTTAATGTATTTCAAAAGGTCCCTCAAGTATTCCCGTACTGCACAGAAACATAGTTTAGGTCCCTCAGTTTATGACCTTCATGCTAAAACATACTTCAGGCAGAGTGTGAACAGAGCAGATGATCTAGGTCACACTGAGACTGGAGTCAACATATGGACGGTTGCCTCTGAAGCATTCATATGTGCTCCACATATTTACAGCATAATATATGATTAAATGGCCTGCTGTGTTTGGAATTGGTACCAGCCCTACGAGGCCATTCCTCAAATGTCACCAATCATGGTGTTCACATTGAGTGATCCTGCAAGGAGGCAGATGAGAATAATTGAAGGGGACACGGGCAGACGGGGCACAACAGGGGAAGTAATAAGAGATTTGTCTCTAAAACCAGTCAGTGTGTGTATGCTAGTAGTATACTGCATTATGAAGCTGTAGTGACATAAACACATAACTCGAGAAGACAAAGTAGGCAAACATTTCAGAATATGGATGGTTTTTAAAATTTCAGACACTTCAGACTTTCAGACAGGACCATTTCAAGACCGGCACGTTATATTTAGCAGCTGTTAAAGTTTCTCATTTGTGTCACCCAAGTACTTTGGAATGTTTAAAATCATTTTACCAGCGACTCTAAGGAATTACAAAGGAAAGCTCATACTGCAGCTTACTAAATCATCTGCCATGCTTCATACACTTCAAAGAAGACATTATAACTTAAATAGTCTGCATTAAAAGTATACGTAGTCACTTAGCATAAGGAACACACAATACTAAAAAAATGGGGTCAGTATTTTTTTAAAGACTATTACATTATATATATATATATAAAAAAAAAATCTATTTTAAATAAATGCTGTTCTTTTCAACTTTCTTTTCATAGACAAACCCTGAAAAAATGGATTCTCTGATGAACAGTTCAAAATACCAGCATTTATTTAAAAAAATAAATCCTTTGTAATATTTTACATGTCGCTTTCAATCATTTTAACACATTTTTGCTGAATAAAAGTATTTATCTGTTTGTTTATAATTCTTACTTACCCCAAAGTTATGTGTATCACAAAATTTTAGTGTGTCATGATTTCCACAAAAGCATTAAGCAGTTTATTAAAAAAAATTACTTATTTTCAACACTGATAATAATCGGTAATGTTTCTTGAGCACCAAATCAGCAAAATTAAATTTTTTCTGAAGGATCATGTGACACTAAAGTATGGAGTAATAGTTTCTGAAAATTCTGTTTTGCCATCCCAGGAATAAATAATAATATTACAGTTTTTACTGTATTTATTATCAAATAAATACAGTCTTGGTGGGCATACAAGACTTTCAAAAACATTTAAAAAAAATCTTAATTATCAAACTTTTTATAAAACTTTATACAGTTTTTGGCAGTGTACAATACCTTAATGGTCTACGCCCCGTAACATACTGTGATGCCGTCTCCCAGCAGGACGAGACTCAATCCAGCTGCTCTGCTCGTGCACATCCCATCATCGGTTCTCTTTTAGCAGTTCAGTCAGTGTACTGTTAGGAGTAACTGAATAACTCGGGATATTGGTTTATTTCACGTCAGAGGGAGTGTCAGGCACGTTTATAAACCGAATAACTTAAGTAATTTGTGGATTACATGGCAGCGACGGCAACAGCGAGAATAAAAGTTACGCCTTCTTTCTTTGCTTGAACATTTGGGCGGTGTTATGCAAAGCTTCCCACATTTTGATGTAGACATGTGGGGGCGTGTTAGAACGAGCCATTTTAGGTAGTAGTGGTTGACTCTTACCTTTTATAAAGAATATCTCTTTGGATTTGAGACTTTAGTCTTTGCAACTTTACAGATCTTCTTTATGCACCAAGAGCTTGTAACACTCCAAAGAGAAAGGAAAAATTGAAATCGAATCATATGACCCCTTTAAAATGATTTCTGAAGGATCATGGGACACTAAAGAGTGGAGTAATGGTTTTGACCACAGGTCAAAGGAATAAATTACATTTAAAATGTAAACCTAAATAAAAAAAATAAAAAAAACAAAATATGTTAAAATAGAAAAGTGTTATTTATATTGTATAAATTGTATAAAATGTCTTTCAGTATTTTTAATCAAATAAATGCTGCCTTTATTAGCATAAGAAACTTCTTTTTATGATACTCTTTTTTTTGACAGTTTGGACCAGTTTTTTTACTAGCCCTGAGATTCAGTTAATACATCTTAGAAACATAAGCCTTAGAAAAGTGGAATGAAATCAGGACACATTCAGATCTCCCACATGATCTAATCTCCATTTCACTGAAAAAAAGTGCATTTGCCACACCAACGCAAAGAAGATCCATCATGATTTTTTCCTAGTATATTTGTTTTAATGGCTTAATGGGAGGAATATTCCACATGGAATTCTGGAGAAAGAATAAAAAAACACTTTTGCCATCTTAGATGAACGTTTGGTACGTACTAGCACACAGTGTTTATTAATGGCACCTTTTTAACACTTTACAATAAGGTTTCATTTGTTAACATCAGTTGACATGAACTAACAATGAACAACACTTCTACAGCATTTATTTAATGTTAATTTCAAAATAATGAGTCATTTTTAAATCAAAAGCTGCATCACTTAACATTAATTAATGAACTCTGAACTAACACAAACAAACAATGAACAAATGTACTTATATTAATGTAAATTACAAATGTTATTAAATAAAATAAAAGCTATGAATTACTCATTGTTAATTCAGGGTATAATGCATTAACTCTAATGTTAACAAATGAGACCTTATTGTAAATTGTTACTAGAACCTTTAAGTTCTCTTGACTTTAAGATGCTGACTAAACTACATAATTCTCTAATCTCATATTTGATACATTAGTATGCATATTACAAAAGAATACCTGGAACAGAATGGTGCTATGAAAATACAAGTTCATAGGTCAATTCCCAGGGAATGCATGCACTCGTAAAATTTATGTATACATATGAAGAGTTTATTTGCAAAAACAGATAACTCTTTTTTATTGTTATCATGTTTTTATTGTGTTAGGTAGCTGTATTTTTAGTTCTTTTTTACCCTAATCAAAATAACCCAACTGCAGTTTGATTGAGATTCATTGGAATGCACAATGAAAAAACATGATTTTTGAAAATTGTTAAAAACTGAGTTATCTGTTTTTGCAAATGAACTCTTCATATACTAGGCCACTTTGGGTAAAAGTGTCTGACATATGCTTGCATAAGTGTATTAATAACAGTTATCTGAAATCTCACTCATAATGGTTGAATGGGAAAAATGTGCAGTGCAATATATCAAAAGCCTGCAAAAACTTCACATTAAGATGCTTTAAATAATAGTAATAAATAATCTCACAAGAACTTTGCATTAGCTTTTAACAAGACAATTAATTAGTCAAGTCAAAAAGAATTAAACATTTTTATGAACTAATTTGGTGGGATTTAGAAAAAGCAACAAGAGCTGTCATTATAAATATTTATTTCAAATGAATTCTGCAGATTATTGTGCTCAACTGCTCTAAATATTTTCTTCAGAAAAAAAAGGTACTGTGAATAGTAAAGCAATTAAACATCGTAGAAGCCAGTTTGATTATTAATATATTTTTTCATGTTAATAATATTTTGCACTTGCAAGTATATAAAAAGGTATAATTCCCATTGGGGCAATTAGTATACTGGAGTTAAGAAAACTTAAAATAAGAAAGGGAAAAAAAAATGGACTTTGTCTATTTAATAGTAGTTTGGTGGTGGGAAATCAGTTTTCCAATGATCCCAGAGATTCTAACCATAAACAGACTCTCAGTAACAAGCTAAAATACTATTATTGAGAAAATATAATTCCAGAAAATCACACTAAAACATATTTTTTTTTTATCTGATAACAGTATTTAAAGAGAAACCATTAGTGAATTGAAGGACCTTATTAAACAAAACACCTGACAGTACAGAGTGCCAATAGTGCACACGAAGGCCGTGGCCCTTGTGAGACCTCTAAGTGTAAATATAGTAGGATTTAGCTGATTCCAAACCACAATACTGGCTCTTCAGTGCTACTTGGCAAAACGAGTCAATTACACATTACACTACGTCTTCTAGGTGCTTTAGTCAACATCATTCACATGCAATAGGTGAAGATCGCATTTAAAGTAAAAACGTGGCCTCGCACAGAGCCTGGCTACCTCATAAACAGCATGAGGCCCATATCAGGAAAAAGGAAATGAAAGTCAAAAATAGTGTCAGTGATTTTGCAATGAGGACACAGTGTGCTCTTTGAATTGAAATAGTGGAGCTCATAGCTAGGTATGTATGCAAAAGCTACTCCATTTTTACAGTTAAATTAACATTTGGGATGAATGCTGGATTTTACAGGTAAGTGTTTTCTTAATGTGCTGTGAAAACCACAGCAATAAAGAGTAAATTGCACTTTATATGCAAAGCTTTTATTGTTCTGCACTTTTTCCCTGTGCCACATCGAGGATGCTTGAGCCATGTTTTAATATTTAAAGGGGTCAACCTTTTTCAGGATGGACAGAGATCAATGTAATTTGATACGATGCTTACACTTCAAAGATCATTCAAACATATATATATATTTTTAAGTTCATAGGTCAATTCCCAGGGAATGCATCCACTCGTAAAATTTATGTATACATATGAAGAGTTTATTTGCAAAAACAGATAACTCTTTTTATTGTTATCATGTTTTTATTGTGTTAGTTAGCTGTATTTTTAGTTCTTTTTTACCCTAATCAAAATAACCCAACTGCAGTTTGATTGAGATTCACTGGAATGCACAATGAAAAAACATGATTTTTGAAAATTGTTAAAGTCAAAAATAGTGTCAGTGATTTTGCAATGAGGACACAGTGTGCTCTTTGAATTGAAATAGTGGAGCTCATAGCTAGGTATGTATGCAAAAGCTACTCCATTTTTACAGTTAAATTAACATTTGGGATGAATGCTGGATTTTACAGGTAAGTGTTTTCTTAATGTGCTGTGAAAACCACAGCAATAAAGAGTAAATTGCACTTTATATGCAAAGCTTTTATTGTTCTGCACTTTTTCCCTGTGCCACATCGAGGATGCTTGAGCCATGTTTTAATATTTAAAGGGGTCAACCTTTTTCAGGATGGACAGAGATCAATGTAATTTGATACGATGCTTACACTTCAAAGATCATTCAAACATATATATATTTTTTTATATTACAGCATATTATATTATATTGAAGTTATACCAAATTTAACAAAAATTTTACAATAAAAGTTTATGTACTGTAGGTTTAACTAAATCAATAGTCTCCATACAAGCTTTGTTCTATACAAACAAATACTAACTCTAACATTAGCCAGTATCTCATTATAGCAGAGAAGCTAAATGACAACTTTAGACTGGAAGACAGATAGGTCAAATCTAAAGGTCTTAATTAAATATCATAACACATCAATGTCAAAATCTGGTTAAGTCATTAAAATAATTCTATATTATTTTATATTGTTGTATTATATTATATTATATTATCGAAGGTAACCTATATTTTTAAGTCTCCATATAGGTTTTGTTCTAGACATAAACAAATCTTAACTCTAACCAGTCTCTGCTAAAGAATACAGCAAATAAACTAAATGACAACTTCAGATTGGAGGACAGAGAGCTCATATCTTAAGGTCTTAATTAAAAATCATCACACATCTGTGTTAAAGAAGTCTTGGTAAGTCATTCAAATAATATATTAATTTATATTTTTATATTACAGAATATTATATTAAATCGAAATGAAGTTACACTAGTTTTTAGGTCATATTATTCTATTTCTCATCATTAAAATAATTATATAGTAGAATATTATATATTAAATATTATATTGTATTTAGGTTATGCTATATTTTTAACAAAAACTAGAGATTTGTAACAATTTACAATAAAACAGTATATGCAGGTTTTAAATTAATTAATAGTTTTCCTATAAACTTTGTTCTGAACATAAACAAATCTTAACTCTAACCAGTCTCTCATTATAGAATACAGCACATAAGCTAATGACAGTTTCATAGAGATTGGAAGACAGATGGGTCATACTTTATCTAAAGGCCTCAATTAAATCTCATTGCACATCAGTGTCAAAATTTGGTTTCAATTTGTGGCCCTGTAAGTGAGAGCGTTCCAAGATCTGAGATCGTCCCTTAACCAACCAAATAACCCAAAAATGACAGTGAAGGGCTCTTCAAACGCCACCTTTCAAGACAACTATATGCACTTTTGGTTATGCTTTAGAGCCTCCCTTCACTGCTCACTGCAATTTACTGTCAGGATTTTATCATACGCTTCAAAAATGATGGCAGTGAGAACTTCACAATCATGTAGTTCAAAATCTTGCACAGTTTAGAGACTTACTTCAGGATTAGATGACACTAACTTCCTCCAAACATTTCTACAGTGTAAAGAAGTCATCAATAAAACAAAGATTGGAGTATGTTTTAAAACAAAACACTATTTCACTATTTCAGTTTTTCTACTTTCATGTTTACCTCAATGTGTTATTTGCCATTTTTTGAAATTGTTCAAAAAACTTATTTCATTCATTCATTGTTCATTTCAGTCAGTGTAGCTTAATACTATTTCAGTTTTTCTACTTTCATGTTTACCTCAATGTGTTATTTGCCATTTTTTGAAATTGTTCAAAAAATTTATTTCATTCATTCATTGTTCATTTCAGTCAGTGTAGCTTAATATAATTCAGAGTAAGAGTGCAGCTTAGTGAATTCAGATCTGAAATTAGCACAACTACAATAGTGCATTTTATTTAGCATACTACGTACCACTGGAGTGAATGGATCTTATTTGTCAGGCTGATATTCACACACCTGTAAATTTAGGTATGAAGAGAACATGTGTTTTTCATTTGAAACCTCTTTCATTCCTCCCTAAAGCAATGGTCATAGCATTGCAGATATTTTACTTTCATGGAAATGCATAAATCCAAATCAAATGGCAGTTCCAGCAAAATTAGAGCCAGGTGATAGCAAAAACAGATGCAAGTGCAACGACACATGTTACAGTATCATGAGGTTTTGTGATAAGTAGATGTTTTCCACTTTTCTTCTAACCTATTTGGGGTAGCACAGGTCAAAAGTGTCATACTGGACAAAACTGAATCACAATTAAAAGAATAAAGGGCCACAAACAGTATAAACTGAAGTTTGCTAATAATGGAGGTATGAAAATTATTCGAAAAACAATTAGTCATAAAATCTTGACTGTTTAATCTTAAAATATTGAAATATTCTTTGTGAGACAACAGAGCTTTGAGGCATTGCATAATCATTCGCAGTTTAAACCACGATAAGCAGTCAGAAGTAATTTGAGTTGAAGATCACGTTCGGTTTTTTAGACTGCTTTTTACGGTGTAAAGCAATATGGTCCAGTGGCTCATAGTTCTGGTGAACTTCATCTGTGCACCTGCACAAAACACACTGGAATGTAACATATACTCTCTCCTGAGCTTTCTGACTTAAACTACACCTAACAACTTCGCCAGTGGAAAAAAACCTTTTCCATTTCCTTTCTGAAAGCAACAGTTAGTTTACGAAGTGTTGCATGAATCATACAAGACTCAAAGCAAGCAGTGGGTGCTTTCTTCCTGAAACGTCAATGAAACATATTTCCAAAAGAGCAGATTTAAGCTAAAAAAAGTTTAATGCTAATCAACTTTAAAAATATACATTTTAAATATATACATACATATACATATATACATATACATATATATATATATATATATACATATACATATACATATATATACATACATATATATACATATATATACATATATATACATA
>NW_015536485.1:610816-627699 GCF_001515605.1 Sinocyclocheilus anshuiensis
ATATATATATATATATATATATATATACATATATATACATATACATATATATACATACACATATATATATACATATATATACATACACACATATATATATATATATATATATATACATATATACACATACACATATACATATATATATATATATATATATATATATATATATACACATACACATATATATATATACATACACACATATATATATACATATATTATGATTAAGAGGGCTGTTTTCATATTATACGATAAAAACTGTCTGCCATGCAAAACAGAATATAAATCAACTGCAGCAATTAATTACAGGCATCGTCTGCTTGCAAGTTTTCATATATGATTTCATTACATGCAAAAATGCATACACTGTACATATTTTTTCTCTTTGTATATCCAGACTAATTCAGGTTAAGGAGGAAGAATCAGAAAAGTATAAGGTATATGGACACAAACATATCCTGTTACCTATTCAAAATCTTACATCAGTGTAACAAGTGAGAAAAGTGAAGTCTTTTCTGATCTTTTTTTGTAAGAAATAGAGTATTAAATTACCTGCAACCAAATGTTAAAAAGAATGGTTGAATAGTTTCACAGTCCCATATTAAACTCCAAGTAAAATTATAATGTAATGTACAATGACTCAATGTTAATTATTAATAGCTTTGAAATGTAAGCATCAAAAAAATATGTAAATGCATTAATATGGTACTAATACATATTTAGTACTAAAGGCCTGGCTTAAAATGAAGTATTCAGAGTTATTCGATATGTATCAGCAGTCTCTGTGCCATCTCTTTATCCACCAAGTGGTCTGAAAGATATTGAAGATAATATTGTCATACAGGATTTCTATTACTTCTTACCCTGCTCGCACCCAAAAGATATGCAAGCACTAAGCTGAATTACACATAAATTATCCCTCAATCAGGCTAGAAAATCTTCACCGACTCTTACTGCATCTGGCAGGTAGTTGAATTACATACTGTCAATATGAAGCGAACGTTTTAAAGCAATATTACTTCTAATGTTCATTGTATTCAGTATCCTGATACACCGATCAGCCGTTTGCTGAAAAAAACAAAAACAAAAAAAACATCTTTGGTTTAAAGTAAAGCTTTGGATTCTTAAATGCTTACGTAAATTAAGGATATATAAACTGACCATACGCAGGTTGACGTCTTGGAGAGGTCATCACTGTGTAACGCCGGTAGTGAGGTTATGTCCTACACACATCAGGTTCAGTTGCACAGTGCAAGGATATACAGTGACCTCAAAAGTATTTAAATTACATTTAAAAATGTCAAAACAAGTGACAAACAAATCAGCTTTTCTCATAAACTAATCTGTCTCAAGGTGATTTTTAGAGGATGTATGAAGTCGGTTCACCTCAAGTTCACACAGGTGGTCCTAGCAAGCAACAACAGGTGTAAATTCATAATTTATGATGATTATACTAAGTTTGAGAAAAAAAAAAGTCTAAATACTTGGCATCATAATTTTGAACAGTATGTTTCATAAACAATTTAAAACTAGGCCTATTTAAATTTTGTGAACTGTTTTGCTTAAAATATGTGCTTATCAAAATATTTAAAATATTATACATTTTTTTTGAGAGGCTCAACTGTCCAAATACTTCTTACAGATATTTAAGTCACTGTACTTTAATTTTTGTGTGTGTGTGTGTGTGTATCACAGCCACCATTCAAACTCATTAGAATTAGGAAATAGCATCCTCATGTTAACTTATAGAAAGCTTTCTAATACAAAATTTGTATTCTTAATCTGACAACTATGAAAGGGGCCCATTTTTAATTTGACAAAGCTGGATAGAAAAGGAAAGGAAATAAGAGGAAGACAGTCCTGAGGGACAACAGGAGGAACTAATAGGCAGTGTTGGGGAGTAACTAGTTACATGTAACGGAATTACGTAATTTAATTACAAAATAAAAGTAATTGTAATCAGTTACAGTTACTGAGAAAAAAATGTGTAATTAAATTACAGTTACTTATTAAAATGTTAAGGATTACAAAGGGGGTTACATCTGCTTTTTTCACACACACTCCCACATACAGATTGAATTGATTTCTTTCATAAATTGCAGTGAATGCTCTAAAATATGAAACGCCAATGTTTCAGGAGTGCGCTTATTCGATAACTCTTATTTCCTATATGGGTTTATGTATAGCTATGCTTCATTTTTTTTTTAAAGATTAACTGTTTTTTTTTTCCAAGGCATTGTTAGATTCCAGTGTTTACTGTCATAGCTATGTAAAAAAAAAAAGGAGGGAATGGATTTTTATCATTGTAGGGTGGTTGTGTCCACACACTGTTAAGATACATGTACATGCAAACACCATGTAAAAGTGAATTTTGCATCCAATGTCTACTTTAAATGTAAATATAATCTTAATTCAAGTGATAAAGGATTTTGAAAGTGTGACAGTAATCAGTGTTCAGTACTACTGTAAGGTTTACCCTGCCTGGTTTACATGTTTGAAAATGATAAACAGTCGAAAACATTAGAAATTTAGAAAAGTAATCAAAAAGTAATCAAATGTAATCAGTTACATTACTTTAATAAAGTAACTGAAAAATTACACTACTTATTACATTTTAAGTAGGGTAACTTGTAATCTGTAACCTATTACATTTCCAAAGTAACCTTCCCAACACTGCTAATAGGCTACAGTAATGCATAAGTTCCGAGCAAAATATATCCGAGCAAGTATTTTGAGTACACTTTCGTGAAAATTTAACAAGCTAGATTTAACTACCTTGTTAAAAAGTCAATTCAGAACAGCTGGTTTGCAAAAGTTCTCTGGATCAAGCCGCTCTGCTATCCGCTATTTTAGTCTGCCATGCAAACAGTGGTGCTATGCAGGTTTTAACAAAAAGACAACGGAACAGAACTAATACACGTTCAGTAATCTTAACATCATTATAATCAGTCATATACATATTCTCTTGAATCCAGCAAAGGAAATGATCGAACTTTCTTTAATAAAATAAAACAAAGAAAAGAGAACGTATGCAAACTTACTGCTTGGGCTGCTGTTTTCAAACCATTTGTCCAAGGATTTCTTAATTCCAAGTGATGTGTGTGTAATCAGGAGGATAAAAACAAGGCTTTTTCTTTCTCTCCGAACCTCTCTTTCAGATCTCACATTCAGGCACAGTAAGCTGATGTAAGACACCGCTGGATGAGGGAAAAAAAGAGCGAGAGAGAGAGAGAGAGAGAGAGAGAGAGAGAGAGAGAGAGAGATCTGAGGATTCTTGGGAAAATGCCAAAATCCCAGAATTCTTCGTGCCATACAGAAGGTTTCAATTAAGTCAGACTCCTGTGAGAGAGAGAGAGAGGCTAAAAAAACCCGAACATTCTGAGGATTCTTGGGAAAATGCCAAAATCCCAGAATTCTTCGTGCCATACAGAAGGTTTCAATTAAGTCAGACTCCTGTGGCCAATCAGAGAAGATTTTGAATATTCTTTCTCTTTTTTTTATAGTCCAACATCATTTAGAAAAGGCAAAATTCAGGACAGCAAGTATTAACTTTATAATGTCTTTCAGAATGTTCTTAACATTTTATGTGCATATGATCTTAGTTATTTTCCTTTGCCATATGTTGGCTCTCACTACTGGTAGTTATTTAAAATGTATTGAAGGCGCAGTGAATTTTTCTTTCCCTGTGTACGCTTCTTTGCATTTATTGTCCTGTATCCTGCTTATAAAAAGTCTTAATTAATTATTGGAAAAGTATGGATAGGGTGGGAGCTGATACCACAGCTAAATCTAGTTGTAACTGTTGTTGTTGTTGTAGTTGGAACTGTTCATCCATATAAAGTGTGATTAAAATACCCATTAAGTATTTTTTTTTTTAACCTTAAAAGGTGATTTAAGTGTTTGTTAGGTAGTTCTCAGTGACTTCTGTGAATTTAGTTTGCTTTCCCTTTAAATCCATCCTCCATCTCTATAGAGGAAAATCATTCTGCAAGATGATGAGAAAAGCAGTCCCAACCTTTTTGACTTTTTTTTTCACCATTAGCTTTGGCTAGAGACAGGATATTCAATTATAATTTATAGATGGAAAACTGATACAGAACTATTGTTATAGGGAAAAAAGCAATAAAAATTCAAAACGTCTCCACTGATCTACACAAATCTGTACACTGCCTAATTTGATTACCACTAAAAATCAAACGGTTTCCCAAAATTAAAAGCCTAAAGAATGGATTGAGTCACTTGTCATTATCCAAAACCACCAACAGTACATTATTTGCACTAACCATCTGCCTGGGTTTATGTACCTTCCTCAAGTACAGAAAAGTGACAGGATAAAAAGAGACCCAGACTGTGGATTGTCTATACTTGATCTTGAACAATGAACATTTGTGCAGGCAACCTAGTTTTAAATCTTAGAGGCCTTCCATTAAATATATCCTCATGATTGCAACACTGCACATGCATTTTCTTTGTTTATACAGGGTTTGAGATTGATGCATGGGCCTACAGTAGGTCAAGGCATATTTCTATAAATTTTTTCACTATAGCAACGAGACAAACACCGTCCAGATTCAACCATGCGATTAGTGTAAACAGATACACTTCAAAATGTTTAAAAACATTTCTCTATTCAGCTTTTTTTTTTGTTTTTGTATTAGGGTACAAAACATCTCAGAATTCCTGGAGAACCAAATTAAGTGGCAGGAACTGATACTTTCATTGCCAATTGAAGGCAACACAAATCCAAGAATTCCGAGAAGATATTTTCAACATATCCAAAAGGAAGACAAAAAATACCACGCTTAAAAAAAGATTTCGAAATATGTCTGTTTATAGTAATCACATGCTTAAAACCAGGAAGCATTTGTCTCTGCTTTAATGTGAATGCGAAAATTGCAGCAATTTTCTTAAATGTCAAATTATATGTAATGTAATTTTCCAATTTCCATGCATCTTGTGCAAATGTAAGTCAGGACATTCCTATAAATGGTAACTGAGAAAAGTATACAGAAATGAAGGTAAACAAACAATGAATCATTCGTCATGATAAATTATTTTATACATGGATGTGCACAGACAAACATAGATGGTGCAGACAAAGGCTAATCAGAAAAGTGAATTAGGTAGACTGTAAAAGAGAGAAGGTGTCTCAAAGTGCACACTGTCAGTGGCAGCAACTGATTCCAACCAATCAGAACCTCTCCCATAAACCCTGTGCTGGAAAGTCTGATGCAATGTCACATTCCCACTCACTTTTTCTCATCGAAAACATACCTATCAAAAACAGACATCCATAGAGAAGACCAAACTTTGTTCTACATGTATCTACATTTTTAGAGAGTGGAACAGATTAAGCAGAAATGCCTAAAATCTTAGCGGTGACCATTCATGCACTGTGTATCATTTGATACATCTATATATAAATTAAATGGCTGAACTCTTAAGTTCCAGTTCTAGAAAAAAAGCACTGCACCTTGATATAAAAATAAGTCTTCGCAAAATAAATAGATTCTAAAATGATTTGATTGTGATTAGCCTTCTGGCACCCTTCGTTCATTTTATTGCACAAGAATTTCACGGTTTCCTCCACCCTGGCAGGAAGTGAGCTGAAGATGAAGAGATAAAGAGCCTTCATGGCTCGAGGTTCACAGGCCGTTCTTCACAAGCTCGTGGACGCCGTTCTCATCGATGACTAGAGTGGGCTGGAAAGCTTTTCCATTCACAAGATGATCCAACCCCTTGGAAACAAGACAGGCTATTCATTTTTTGAAACAGGAACTAGCAAGTAGAGTATGAAGCCTAAAATGTTTTCTTTTCTCCTTGCACCTAAACACTATATTAGATAAAAATACTCTGGGATTGATATTCAAATTAAAATAGGCCTTTGTGATTCTTACCTCTCCACCATAAGACACAAGAGGAGAGATCTCACATTTGATTGGCAGGTCTGTTCCATCCTTCAGGCTGCGGCACCAAAAAGAGTTATAGATTTTTATATGTATGGCATTGCCAGATCAAGCATTAATCATGTCATATACGATATTAAATTATTTTAGAGATCAAATGAAGTAAAAATAAAACTTAAGTTTAAACTAACAAATAAAAATAAAAAAGATTTTTGCTTCAGTAATCAAAATAAATGAATGATAAATAAATTACAAATGATTCACGCATTAGATGCAATTTAGATCACCACAATCAATGTATGCACAATTTTTGAATACATTTAAATATTCATAATACAAAGTTCTGTCATTTTGCAGTTGAGTCAAACCTTGATTATAAGCACCTAAACCAGATTATCTGTTATAATGATGAGCAGCCTTGTTCCATTCAGCATGCCTGATGCCCATTTCCCAGCATGCATATTATTCTGCCCGTTAGTAGCTGCTGTTTGGGTCAGAGCCGATTTAAAGACGCCAACCTTTCCCACGGCCATCTGGGACTGGACACCTTCTCCCACTGAGCTCTAACAGCTACACGGAATCTACTAAGAGCGAAGCCCCATCACCATGCACTACATACGACAGTGAGAATAGTTACTTCTGGCCGACTTCAGGTGTGACTGTCCCTGCTGGTCCATGTCTAGAAATGTTACACAGGAAATATAGTGTGGTTACACTATAGCTGAAGATAAAGGGGAGTGAAACTGAACGCAGGTGGGAAGGAAATTTGTGTTTAAAGAGTTGGAAATGAAAATTCTGTTATCATTTACTCACCTTTATGTTGCTCCACACCTGTTTGGTATTATTTTTGCAGTAGAACACAAAATGAGAATTTTCACAGAGCTCTTTTCCATACATGACATGATTGCTGTTAAGATACAAAAATTATCAAATAAACAAACAAACAAATAAATAAAAGATCTATTTAAAACATAAAATAAAGAGCTGTGTGATGATTCTTTAGAAATTCTCATTTTGTGTTTCATGGAAAAAAAATAATAGCATACAGTTTTGGGAAAGCACCAGGGTGAGTAATTAATGACAGAATTTTCATTTTTGTGTGCATGTCTCACCTGGGTATAGCAGGTATAGGGGTTCCATTCTCATCAACGAAATGTCCTCCTGCATTTAAGATCCAGCGGTGATGCAGGGACATGAGGGCCTGACGGGCTGTAGTAGGGTTATCCTTCCCATCTTGACTGTCTGCATTTTTCAATGGAGAAAACTCATCTTCTCTCAGAACTTCATATACCACAAATGTTCTGCCATACACAAACAATGTTTCAATAAGTTATAACTAATTGAACAAGCCTGAAGCAAAGTTTGAAACAAAAACAAAAAAACTGGAGAGTATAAGATATTTAGATTTTCCAATAATAGTTTAATTTGTTTCCAAAAAAAAAAAAAAAAAAGCTGGAAGTGTTTGATATTTTGATTTGATTTTGACAATTTTAAAGGGACAGCTCACCCAAAAATGAAAACTCTGTCACTACTTATGTCATTCCAAACCCGTAAGACCTTTGTTCATCTTCAGAAAACAAATAAAGATTTTTTTGATGAAATCCAAGAGCTTTCTGACCCTGCATAAACAGCAACGAAACGTAGTAAGGACATTGTTAAAATGGTCCATGTGACATCAGTGGTTCAATCTAAATTTTAGGAAGCTATGAGAATACTTTTTGTGTGCAAAGAAAACCAAAATAATGACTTTATTCAACATTTTCTTCTCTTCTGTGTCAGTCAACATAGCTTCATACAAGGTAGCTTAAGGCTGAACCACTTATGTCACATGGACTATTTTAATAATGTCCTTGCTACCTTTCTAGGCCTTGAATGTGTCAGTTGCATTGCTGTCTATGGGAGGGTCAGAAAGCTCTCAGATTTCCTCAAAAAACATAGCTTCATACAAGGTAGCTTAAGGCTGAACCACTTATGTCACATGGACTATTTTAATGTCCTTGCTACCTTTCTAGGCCTTGAATGTGTCAGTTGCATTGCTGTCTATGGGAGGGTCAGAAAGCTCTCAGATTTCCTCAAAAATATCTTAATTTGTGTTTTCCGAAGATGAACGAAGGTCTTACAGGTTTGGAACGACATGAGGGTGAGTAATTAATGACAGAATTTTTATTTTTGGGTGAACTATCCCTTTAAGCCAGTTCACTCAATATCATTTTAAACTATTCAGCATACAGAAAAGATGTTATGAATTATATTCTTGTTTTGTATATGATTAGCAAGGGTGTCATTCAAATCTATGACATTTTGAGATCCTTTTTTCATTTTTCAGAGGAATTTTAGAATGACACGAGTACACTGCACTGTCTACACACTGTGCATATTGTATAAAACCTGGAAAATACCTAAAACACCTATGAAACAGGTGTAAATGAGGACCCTTCCTGCCAATAGCACACATACTAAAAACAGGAACGGAAAAAAGTCCGGACACTAACTTGGCAAACTGGAATATGTCGAAGACAAATTTTTCCATCTTAATTCCATTGGGTTTGTCAGGTTTGATTAGCTGTCCTTGTGTGTTCACATAGGGAATTTTCTTCTGTGCCACATGGTGTTGCAACTGTGGCTCGTGAGTCCTACAAGTAAGATACAGAGGTATAAAGACGATGGACAGGCAGACAGTAACAGACAGAAAAGTGAAGCATGTTCTTTCAGTTAAAATTTCATAAAAATTACAATAAGAGAACACGTCTGGCAAAGTCATCTGTGTTTAAAATACCAGACACTCAAAAACTGCAGATGTTCCTCTTCTGACTTTACCTCATTCTCAGCGCACATTAAAGTCAGCTCCATCCTGTCTAGTATTTACAAGATGGCAAACCTCATTGGAAACAGCTCATAGAAATAGCTGTGCTGTTTAATATGTAACGGAGATCATTGCCTAGCGACAAAATATCATTAAACCGCTCCTAAAGCTGTGATTCAGAGATGAGTAATCAAAAATTAACCTACATAAATTTAAAATATTAATTGAAAACTACTGTGACATTAACAGCTGACTCATACAATGCATGAAGCACTCTCTGAAGACTGACTAACCTCACGATCTCTTTGAGGAATGTGAGGGTGAAGAAGTGATTAGCTATGTTGCCAGCATTGAACACAAGTCGTCCATCAGTGCTTCGCTTCTCTGCTAATTAACCTACATAAATTAAAAATATTAATTGAAAACTACTGTGACATTAACAGCTGACTCATACAATGCATGAAGCATTCTCTGAAGACTGACTAACCTCACGATCTCTTTGAGGAATGTGAGGGTGAAGAAGTGATTAGCTATGTTGCCAGCATTGAACACAAGTCGTCCATCAGTGCTTCGCTTCTCTGCTGTTGCCAAGGTAATCTCGCTGTACTCCACTACTTGATAACGACCATCCACCTTACAGACCACGCCCACTGCCTCTGTTGGATTGGTCTTCTCCACAACCTGCCAATCAGAATCAGTAGATGAATGTTTGGAAACAGCACAACATTAATGCATTTCATTTTTGTCAGTATTAATGTATTCAAAACTTTCCTGCACTGGCAATACCATGCAGATTCACTTAGGTCATTTCCCTCTTTTTATTTTTTGATCATTCTATTTAGATCATCTAGTGCTCACTGTAAAATCTGTAGTACTGATATCACTTTATTAATAACAATAATTACATTACTGTTAAATATAATCTGAATGTAATCTAAAAGCTCTTTCTATTCATCAAAGAATCATGGAGAAAAAACATAAACACAGTTTTCACAAAAATATTAAGCAGCACAACCTTTTTCAACTGTGATAATAATATCAAATGTTTTTTTGAGCACCAAATCAGTATATTACATTTATTTCTGAAGAATCATGTGACAATGAAGACTGGAGTAATGGCTGCTGAAAATATAGCTTTGCCATCACAGGAATAAATTAAATTTTAAAATGTATTAAAAAAAATTTTTTTTATGCAATAATATTTCCAAATGTTACTGTTTTTACTGCATTTATGATCAATTTAAATCAGCCTTAGTGAGTGTAAGAATTATTTTTTTAAATTACTCACCGATCACAAACCTTTGAAAGCTAGTTTTGATGTTTGATGTTTAAATACACTTCTTAGCTCATTTATTGTGATGTACTTTTATTGACATTTATCGTTTATGGTTGTAATATGAATACAGTATAAACCCTATATTTTTTTCCTAGCCCTATATATGACGGTAGTTAAATCAGTTAGCATTACACAATAGCTTAAAAAAAATGATTTACTGTAACAAACCCTGTAAACTCTTGTTAATGATTTAATTTGATTTAGTTTGTGTTGAGTTTATCAGATGTCATAAAAATTGTATCACGTCAACTGATAACAATTTTCAAGTACATCAAGTACTAAGCCCAAGACTAAAACCACTTGTTAAAGAAGTCTTTTTAACATTTAAAGGAATTTAGCTTGAAAAGACAAATCTATCAATACTGAAATGTCATTTCAGTGCAAGTACTAAACTAGCTGCTGTGTTTGAATGGGCCACACATTCCTGTGTTCGCCTGAGGTCTGTGCTAAATTACAGCAGAGGCAAAAGCAGACCCTTTCCATTCATCTGAGTAACAAATTACAAACTTCTCGGTTGATGACGGGTTAGCACTGGGGGGAGGCATCGAGCTGAAGTCACTTTAAGTGCATGCTTCAGAAATTATGAGGGGTGGGTGGGTCCAAATATTCTTACCATCGTCCCCCTGTCACGCAGGATCTGTTTAATTGCTAGCAGCTTCAGAGAGCTCAGTATTCAAAACCAGCTGTTGAGGATTTATGTCTGAACCAAATGTCACATGCAAACACTTTCAAGAATCACATTTTGTTTGCTAACGATTCAGTTTGAGAGGACACTTAAAGGACGCTTTTTGTTCACACTGTGAATTAGAAAAACAAGCCCTCACTTAAAAAAAAAAATAATAATCCCATTTAGAAAGAACAGAGAGAAAGAATCAGAATCAAAGCAGAACACTTATGTCAAAAATTAGATAAGTCGGAAATATTTGTCCAGACATAAAACAAGCACTTCCAGATTTCATGAAATACTATTGTCATTACATCACTAACCGGCGGTCACACAAGAAAAACATGTCGAGTTTCACTCTTGTGTAAATGGTTAATCCACAGGAACACACCTACTGTGCATCATTTCATAATAATAGTCACAGATACATTTTTAGCATTTTGCATTGGATATCTGCATTGTTACGAACATCTTCATTCCTGATAATGTAAACAGGAATGTCTGCGAGCAGGTTCAACCTAGTAATTTGCTTTCCATAGCATCATAATAACCACTATAATACGTCAAAAACTGAGGATATATTGAGAATAATGGCTAAATTAATTGGTATCCTGCATCACCAGGCTGGTTATATAGGAGTTTTAAAGGCAATTTAGCTCCTGACTGGAGACCATTTAAAATGTCCAGAATAACCACTGTTCCTTGTAAAAGTATTTTTCCCCTTCTTGTTGTTGTGTATGCAGACTGCAAAAACACACGTGAACAAGTTACCTGAAGTTACATTATAAGAAACAACAATTAATTGATGTAGGATGTGCGGCTAAGCACAGGGTACCATCAAAACATTTCTAAAGTAAACATCATTAAACAAAAATGTTAACAATTATCAAAAAGTTAAAAAAAAAAGTTTGTGGTCTAAGTTTTTTTAATTTTTGTATTATTTATTTGATTAAAAAAAACAGTAATATTGTGAAAAACTATTACAATTTACAACTATTTTAATGCATTTTAAAAAGTAATTTATTCCTGCAGTAGGAAAATCTTGAATTTTCATCAGCCATTTCAGTCTCTAGTGATTTGGTGCCCAAGAAACATTCCTTATTATTATCAATGTTAAAATCAGTTTGTGCTGAGTTTTTGTGGAAACTGTGATTTTTTCTTTCTTTCCAGGATTCTTTGATGAATAGAAAGTTCAAAAGAACAGCATTTATTTCATACAGGAATCTTTTGTAACATTATGTCGTTACTGTCACTTTTGATCAATTTAATATGTCCTTGCTAAATAAAATGTAATGTAATTTCTTAAAACAATAAAAATAAAAAACAGACCCAAAACATGTTTGAATGGGGTACATGTCGAAAGTCACCTGACCAAACCCAGAAAAAGGTCTCATCGCATCCGTTGTTGGAGAAACTGGTAACAGCTGTATTAAATAATGACGATATCTATGGACTTTTAAGGTAATCGGTTAAACTAGCTAGTTGTTTATATTGTTGCCGTTTTATTGCATTTTAATATCTAAATGTTAGTGAAAAGGGAAAAAAAGAAAAAACTTTTATATATCAATCCACATTTATGAATGATCATCTTCGGTATCTACTTTGAAGGCATATTGAGTAAAACAGCTCCATATTTAACAAAGTATATGCAAAACACTTGACGAGACCTGTTTTTTTTTTCCTGGGCAGCTGCTCCATCTAGTGGACTAACAAAATAGGCTTTGTTTTAAATATGTGACAGCACTTCTGAATTCAATAATAATAATAATAATAATAATAATAATAATAATAATAATAATAATAATAATAATAATAATAATAATAATAATAATAATAATAATAATAATAATAATAATAATAATAATAATAATAATAATAATAATAATAATAATAATAATAATAATAATAATAATACATATATATAAAAAATACATCACAAGAAAATTGCAGAGCCAGGGAATCGACCACAAATACATATACATACAAATTAAATTTGTTTAGATAAGGTGCACAAGCTTAATGATGATACTGATGATACACCACTAAGCTTGTGGATTTATGAACAAATTCATATTAAAAATTATGCTTTTTCACTTTTTCAACTTTAGTTAGTCTGTAATGTTGCTGTTTGTATTGTAATAATGTAAAATATGTGAAAAATAATGTGTTTTTCGAACAACCTAGTATGAGAGCCTGTTCTAGTACACCCCCAAAACAAAATCAAAACTTTGTAAAAGAGCATAATAGGACCCCTTTAATAGAACTATATGTATAAAAGCGGAAACACCTGCAAGGGTAGGGCTGGGTATGTTAAGGACTGACCTTTGCACCACAATTGGCTTTTTTCAGTGTACAGAAGCCAATGAAAGCAGGGTCGGCCACTTTCACAAGAATGTTGTCTACACAGTAGACGTGGATGTAGGAGATTCCTCTCGTCTCCATGTCCTTCACAATATTCTGTGTCCCCAGAGCTCTGTACAGGCCCCCGTTTCCATCTGAATATGAAGATTCACAGAAAATATACAAGTTATGAATATTCACTTGAGTATTTCTAATTATGAATCTTAGCAAGTTAACTGTAAGGCTAATTAACCTGGAGTTTCTTTGGGATATTTTTAATGGGTTTTAGAAAAGTGTTTTTTGATTGAAATAAGGTCTGTGGTTCAGATTACTTGAAGAGGCTTTGATGTTTCGTTCAGCAACATGCATTATTTATAGGCATACCTCATATGTGAAGTTGCTTAAAGTTGTCTACACAACTAGAGATACTAATCTTGCTCTAAAAACTTACCTGGTGCCATGGACAGTTTGCCTTTGCCCTCTAGAATAATTTTCCCATTAAAGTCCACAGCGGGAAGCATGCCTTGCTGAAAGAAAAACACATTCTCTTCCTTCAGGCCGAAGTATTTGTGTTGCATGAAAAAATCTTTGGTCATGTCCATTGTTCTGCCACTTGTCATAATGTACCTGATGAATCAAAACATTGATCATGTCATTGCAAGACCAATCTCTTGACAGAATCTTAGCTTAAAGTGTAAGTCTAATGTTTTTGAAAGGAGTCTTGCTCACCAAGGCTGCATTTATTTGATCTATTTTAATATTTTAAAATGTAATTTACTCCTGTGATCTGAATTTCCAACAGCCATTACTCCAGTCTTAAGTGTCACATGATCAGAAATCATTCTAATATGCTGATATAATAATTTCTTAACATTATCACAGCTGAAAACAGTTATGCTGCTTAATACAAATTTTGTGGAAACCATGATACATAATTTTTCTGGATGCTTTCATAAAGTTCAAAAGAACAGCATTTATTTGAAATAGAATTTTGTAAATAAGTTTCTACTGTCACTTTTGTTCAACTTAATGCATTATTTTTTTTCTAAAAAAACATATCTGTGGTAAATTACTTTAAAAAAATGATGGCATTAGCATGTTTTTTCTGGATGCTAAAATGATGGTAAAATTATGGTGTTCTTTAAAGTATATTGTCATATGACTATGGCGATCATACATGGATACAGTTATTATCTGTCTTTAAATAATGAGCTATGATTAGAGCTGATCATTAGGGCATCATGTGTCATGCGTCAAAGGTCAATTCTGCTGGGCAGAGATTGGCTCTAAAATTCTTTTTCTCTTGAGGTCTGACCTAGTTCCTCAGGATGACATGCTGGTTATGTCAACCTGATTTCACACTGACTAAACCATGTAATGACATTCATAGCGAGGAGGTCACTTGCATTACGGTAAGTGGGGAGAAACTTCCTTAAGATCAAAACAAGTCTGGTAATCCAAGTAATTAGATTGAACAATCATTGACAAACTACTTCCTTGGGAATTTGGAAATGGTTGTCTATGGCTTCAAATGTAAGTGCACTGTAACAGAATACATTTGAATTGTGCTTAATGCTCATCTTACCATGGAATACAGCACTTCCTTGAGTGCCGTTTTTCAGCGAGCTGTTCCAGTCTTCTGATGCGTTCCGCCTGGATCTGAAAGAGGGTTTTGTGAGAGGGGAGGCATACGTCATACATGCCTTTTGGATATGATACACCCAGCCGTGTCCCTTGCCCTCCAGCCAATAGAAGAACCGCCACTTTGTTCTCTGATATACAGCGAAGGCCTGTGTGGAATGATGGGAGGATATGTCACTTTAGCAAACAGGTGTTAATACTATGTCATACAATTCAAGGAAAAAACAAACATAGGTCATTGCTCCCATTACACGAGTCCTTAAAGTGAAACATGCTACATTAATGTACAAATAAAAATCAACTATGGTGAGAGAAGAGACGGATGCTGTTGGTATAAAACGTCTGGATTCTTAAGCAACAGTTTGTGTTTAATTATTTGCAGATAACAAGGGCGATTATCATCGACTTTTATGAGGCCTGATTTATCTAACATAAATTACTGTTATGCTAGATGTTACATCACCCACACACAGCCTTGAATATGCTAAAATATGACTTGTGCGATTTAAAAATGAATTATTAAAAAAAAAAAATTGAATTAAATTAATTAAAAAAAAATAAATGAACTGAACAAAGATGACACATAAAAGTAACTGGGTATCATAGGAATGTGGTCTGATTAAAGATGATGTGATGCTGAATGAGCTCAACATGACATCAGCAAAGCAATTACTGGTACGTCAAATCTAACCAGAACCAGATGTTTTCATTCCGTTTTGACGCATCCTCCCCCAAAAATGGAGTACTGGGACAAAAAATGTTTATTCAAATTTGAAACCTATTGTTATTTCAATAACCAAGTGCCTTTTTAGACAGACTCTGCGCAGAAATCCTAAGCTGTTGATTTCTTTTGTCTTGGGGGTCATGATTTGTCGAAGAATGGTTCTCTGGGGTGCATTTGGGTGGAGAAGACATTGCATCACTCATTATGTTTTGTTGTGCAATATTTCTTTGACACATAAAAGTAACTGGGTATCATAGTAATGTGGTCTGATTAAAGATGATGTGATGCTGAATGAGCTCAACATGACATCAGCAAAGCAATTACCGGTACGTCAAATCTAACCAGAACCAGATGTTTTCATTCCGTTTTGACGCATCCTCCCCCAAAAATGGAGTACTGGGACAAAAAATGTTTATTCAAATTTGAAACCTATTGTTATTTCAATAACCAAGTGCCTTTTTAGACAGACTCTGCGCAGAAATCCTAAGCTGTTGATTTCTTTTGTCTTGGGGGTCATGATTTGTCGAAGAATGGTTCTCTGGGGTGCATTTGGGTGGAGAAGACATTGCATCACTCATTATGTTTTGTTGTGCAATATTTCTTAGCAACATTTTTTTTCTGCTTAACAAAGACTTAAAAGAATTACTATATCACATTTAGGTTATAATATTAAACTAAACATAAGCTGTTAAGCTTTTGCAGTTGTTTAAAACAGCCTTTTATATAAATTCCTCTGCCTGTCCGCTTGGTCAGACTCTGAAACCAACTGGCTGACCAGCTAAACTCCAGCTTGGTATGGCACTTAACGCAGAATAATGCGCGAGATGGACCAGGAGTGCTGTGAAACATTAAAATATCTGAACTCACCCTCTTCTTCCCATTCTTTGAGACGTTCACGATCGCGTGTTACGCTTCCCAAAACTTCTCGGGGCACCCGCTCCATTCTGGTGTCCACCTTCTCCTGTGAGTTCTGCCCAGACGTCTTCATGGCAGTTTTAAAGAAGTTATTGATCTCCATGAAGTTCAGGCTCTCCAAATCAACACTCATTTCAGCTTGTTCCTCAGGTCTTAGCTGGTCCCAATATTGGAGAACATGAGACTGCCCGGCTTCAGCAAGTCTCTCAGCCAGTTTGCTGGTGTCCATGGTCTTTCCTTTAGATCTGGATCAGTCAGTGATGGAACAGAGGCGGAAGCAAAGTGACACTGATTATCTAAGAGTCTCACAAACAGATCTAACTGTCTTATCCCCACCCATAAATTGATAACTACTCTGTGTACGTGCTCAGTCGAATAAACACGAGGTTGGCTAAATATAAGGTCAGGTGTGATCTTTACCTCTCCTCAAAGATCAATATAATTTTTGATTGGCTGGAAGACAATATAGACCATTTCTGATCAGTTGAAAGCCTACTGGACAGTAATCAAGTTTGCTAAAAGTCTGACACTCTTCCCCCCCCCCCATTCCT
>NW_015536485.1:627992-648409 GCF_001515605.1 Sinocyclocheilus anshuiensis
CAAGTTTGCTAAAAGTCTGACCCTCTTCCCCCCCCCCCATTCCTGATTGAAGATCACACCTGCTGCATAAATTCTTATACGATACATCTTGTGCCTAAATGTTACTTGTTCAACATTAATGAATGAAAACACCTGGTGCATTGACAACAAGGTATCAATGTTTATCATAGCCATTCATAAAAAAAGAAACATATTGTCTTTAGATGTAAAAGCCCGTAAGAATTACCCATATCTAGCCCACATTTGCCCTCAAACTCAAACCGACAGACTGGTAAAACTGTCTTTGATAAGAGTTGCGTGGCGGAACTGTCGCCTGAACCCCAGCCTCGACAACAGTACAGCGAAATGTTTTCTGATGATAAATTTAACAACATCATACCATTCTTACCTTTCGAGCAACTGCTGACCACTTAGTACTTCCCTCTCACTTCAGTAGGACTAAAAGACACGGCTTACATCTCGTGAGAGCACCGCCTTTACTGCCCAGGATCCTCCTCCGACATCCGTCAGAGATTGACGTGGCAGGACAGGCGCTTCTTTTCCACACCCATTTTCCAGCAAGCTCCACCTCCTTCGGACGAATGGGCGGGTCTAACTGCCTCTATGCAGTCCGTGAATAGACAGGCGAGCTGTCATTCATATAGTCGTAGCCAACAGTGAAACAGGGATCAGGTCAAGCGCGGGACTTGCTCACCAAGAAGTAAAAGTGCAACGGAAAAATACATTTTTTTCTTGTTTTTTTTTTAGCCTTTTCAAACAGTATCTGGGGTGAATTAACCTACGTTTTTCTTGTTGGAGTTTTCAATACATGTGCTTCTCCTAATTTCCATTAATTTAATTTAATAGAGTATTCAAATAGATTAGATTGGGATGAGCATATTGTACATTTTTAATATAGAATTTGCAGATTAAAATTATACTTACTTTGCTTGAATGTAAAAAACACGACTTTGAATAACCATGTCGTCAACGTTGGTTTGCCAATCCGCCAAAAAAATCGAGAGAAGAAGAAGAAGAAGAAGAAGAATAACGATGTCGTCATTTCCGGTATCATGGCCACCAAAACAGTGGCAGGATTTTGTCAACTCGGTCCAAAATTGGGTTTTATGGATCCGCTGTATCTTTGAGGCGCCATCTCGGCTTTTCGGATCTTTAAGATCCGACTATGGTGCCGCACTTCGCACCAATTTGGGCGTTTGTTTTAAAATATGGCATTTGAATCCATGTTCGTCAGCAGTTGGTAGTTAACGTTAGCTGTAAACGTTGGCATGCAGAAAATCACTATGCAAAGATCAGTTTAGAAAAAAAGTTTCTTAAAAGGGCAACTAATGGAGCAAACACTACTTATTATAAACCTGATAGTATTTAACTCCGATTATTACTGATATTACTCATGGCTTGTAGTTCTGGCTCCAATGCAAAAATGTCCAGTCCAAATGTCAGCACACTGGCGATGGCGGTGACACCAGACGCCGTGGATCAGAAGACAAGCCCGGTGGTATTTGAGATTTACGGAAAGATCTGGAACGTGCAGGCTCGTTTGGGCCAGGGCGTCTCGGCCTCAGTGTACCGGGTGAACTCCGGCCGGGCGAGCTCTGCAGTTAAGGAGTTCCAGGTGGACGCGCAGGGCGGAGATTACGGGTTCCTCAAGGAAAGCTCTGTGCTGGAGAAGATTCAGGGATATAAAAATATCGGTAAAACACACAGGGATCAAGACAAGCTAACAAATACAAAATTAAACCAATGGTTCTCAACCAGGGGGCCAGGGACCCCTCTGCAGACTTTCCCGAGGGCCCCAATATGTCTTAAAATTATTTAGTTATATTAGCATAATCTCAATTAAAATGTTATAAAAATAGAAGTGTACGACATAAAACTGACATCATATAGTTGAGTTTATTTACAACATTAGTATCAAAGGTACATATCAGCTTCAATATGGGGACAAATGTCAGAGTCAGAAAAGTTGAGAACCACTGATTTAAACAACTCTGTCATTTTATTGGTATTAAAATCATGCACAAAAAGTCATAATTTCTGTTGAATTGATGTTCAGTTCATTTTTGTCAACTATTGCATGACACAAAAACAACTTTCAAAAAATTCTGGACTATCATTATTTGGGTCCTTTCTACACCGTGACCGAAATTAGTAGTGCACTTTTTACTCTCTTCATTCACACAGAGCTGTAATCTAGATAAAGATTACAGCTATACATCTTAAAGTTTAATTGCCTGGTTCCATTTGTGTTATTTCAAATATACTTTCTACACAATTTGCCATAGCAATCATGAGTCCTGGAGATCCAAATGCTATTCCAGCATTATAACGTAAACGTTGGTATTTCCTCTCTAGTGACGCTGTATGGAATGTTCACCAATCACAACCCATTTGGTGTGGCCACTCATTGCCTGTTGTTGGAGCTTTTGGATGTGAGTGTGTCAGAATTGCTGGCCAGGGTGAGTAATCAGGGGCATTCCATGTGGTTGATTCAGCACTGTGCCCGTGACGTTTTGGAGGCCCTTAGCTTCCTGCACAGAGAGTGTTACGTACATGCTGACCTCAAGCCCCGCAACATTCTCTGGAGCGCCGATGACGAGTGCTTTAAGCTCATTGACTTCGGCCTTAGCTTTAAAGAGGGACACCAGGTGAGGAGTTGATATGGTTTGCCTGAGACACCCTATCATTTGCTGTCTGAATTTATTCACATACGCTACCGTTCAAAAAATTTGGGGTCTGTATAAATTTTTTTTTTATCAACTTTTTTGAATCTTTAGCCTTTTCATTACTCCACTTTTCAGTGTCTTGTGAACCTTATAAACCATTAATATGGCGATTATATATGAATCCTATATAAATCATTATAATATGCTGACCTCAAACTTTTAAATGGTAGTGTAGTATTAATGTGCCTCAGTATTTAAAAATAGGTTGGCAGTGAGCCTAAGGGTTCTTGTCTGTTTCTTACAGGATGTGAAGTACATCCAGACAGATGGATACCGGGCACCTGAAGCCGAGCTGCAGAACTCACTGGCCCAGGCAGGTCTGGAGAGCGACTCTGGCTGCACAACTGCTGTGGACCTGTGGAGTCTGGGAATCATTCTTCTAGAGATGTTCTCAGGAATCAAACTGAAAGAAACTGTGAAGTCTCAGGAATGGAAGGTCAGCTGATACCCAAGCAGCTGTGAAGCAGTACTCTACCTTGAATATGACCTTAAATCTTTAATGTTCTGTCAAATGTAAATCTTGAATTTGTGTCAATTTTCTCTTGAGTCTACTGTTGCTCATGTTATTTTGACCTCTTATGCTTGGTAAGACAGCATTGTGTTGTGTCTCTACAGGATAACAGTTCTGCAATAGTAGACCATATCTTTTCAAGCAATGCTGTGGTTTACCCGGCTATCCCTGTTTTTCATTTAAGGGATCTGATCAAAAGGTAGAACGTAATCTAAGCAGTGTACCAGTGTGTTCTTTAAACATGACTAAAATAAGTAATACGTGTCTTTACATTCCCAGTATGCTTCACAATGACCCTAAACTGAGAAGCACAGCTGAGGCAGCATTAATCAACCCTTTCTTCAGCATTCCCTTTGGTTTGTATGAATCCGCATCTAAAGCATTGCTACGTTGCCCAGTGTTTGGTGTTAACACTTTGTGAGTGAGGAACTGCTTTGGGTTTTAGCACCTCATATTGAAGATTTGGTTCTTCTGCCTACACCTGTCTTGAGACTACTAAATGTAATAGACGACAACCACCTGTATAATGAGGATGAGTATGAAGGTGAGTTTTTGTCTTTGTTTTCTTTATAATAAATATATTTTCACTATGGTTTCTTTAATTAGTAGGTCCCAAAGTGACATTTATTTCTTGGCTTTCTTAGATATAATAGAAGATATGAAAGAAGAATGTCAGAAGTATGGCAAGGTTGTATCCTTATTGATCCCAAAAGAGAATCCCGGCAAGGGACAGGTGAGCAAAATGGAATTTCAATAGTGAATGTGAATTTTTCTAGATATTCTCTTCACCTAATAATATCATTATAGCATTTATTTGCAATAAAGCATTTTATTGTCATCTCTATAAAATTGATATGAAAAAATATTCTTATCCAGCAACCATAAATGGCTCAAAGCCATGGAAATGTATTGTTCCAAAAGTGTGAGAACTCTGAAAATCACAATTTTTGGTTTATTTGAAAGTTTGACACGATTGAAAGCAATGATAACTTGCAGTTCATTAAGTCAGCCTGATGTTCATTCGATAACAATTCAGACAGAGGTTCATTCTGAGAAAGATTGGTGAGCAAAATGGAATTTCAATAGTGAATGTGAATTTTTTTTAGATATTCTCTTCACCTAATAATATCATTATAGCATTTATTTGCAATAAAGCATTTTATTGTGTCATCTCTATAAAATTGATATGAAAAAATATTCTTATCCAGCAACCATAAATGGCTCAAAGCCATGGAAATGTATTGTTCCAAAAGTGTGAGAACTCTGAAAATCACAATTTTTGGTTTATTTGAAAGTTTGACACGATTGAAAGCAATGATAACTTGCAGTTCATTAAGTCAGCCTGATGTTCATTCGATAACAATTCAGACAGAGGTTCATTCTGAGAAAGATTCATTAAATTGATTCAGACCGGTAACTTGAGTCATTTTGACACATTCATTTATAGAAACTCATAAGAGTTTATTCTTCTTTTAATTAGACTACACTGGTTACACTGTATGTATGTACACGACAATGCAATAGAAAGACTTATCTATTTATTGTTTTTGTATTTCATTGTTTGCAGTACTTAAAGGGGTGCTATTATGCTTTTTCACTTTTTCAACTTTAGTTAGTCTTTAATGTTGCTGTTTGAGCATAAAAAAGATCTGCAAAGTTACAAAGCTCAAAGTCCACTTCAAAAGGAGATATTTTATTTAACAGAAATCACTTTTTAAAAACTACAACGAACGACTCGTTTGGACTACAACGCATATTTTCTGGGATTTGTGATATCACAAATACAGACGAATGGGACGAGACCTGGTTGAGCTGCACTAGAGAAGGCAATGAGTGTTATCACTATGTCGGAGACACGCTAGCTTTCCCAAGGCAGACGAACTTAGAGTGGTTACAATCATCCGGGTTTAAATCGTGCTCAAATTGATTTGATTTTGACGCAATATTTACACTGAAGCTGGCAGGCGGCTATGGTAAGGGGCGTGTCATTTCCCGACCAGGCGCGCCGAGTGCTGCCAATCACAACACATTTCATATTTCAGAAGGCGGGCCTTCATTTGATACAGGAACTATTCGAGCCCTTCATGCCAGACTCGAACAACCGAGTATGAGAGCCTGTTCTAGTACACCCCAAAACAAAATCTAGACTTTGTAAAAGAGCATAATAGGACCCCTTTAATTATATATAAATTGAAATGTTAATATAATTAAATGAAAAATATTACAATTATTTTATTACTGTAATTTAATATTTACAAATGAAAAAGATAAGATTTAAAAAATGTATAGTTTCTCTGTAATTATTCTGTATTTACATACCATCATACCATGACCACCAACTTCACATTTATTTCTGTTTGAAAGCTCACAAAATACAATTTGTTTTGCCATTCTGATTCAGATTGGAGTGTGCAAGATACTTTGTCCAGTTTTGAAGATTTATTACTTATCTTGTCTTGGCAGGTGTTTGTGGAGTATGCAAATGCTGGAGACTCCAAAGAAGCCCAGAGACTGCTGACAGGCCGAATGTTTGATGACAAGTTCGTGGTCACTACGTTTTATCCACTGAGTGCCTATAAGAGAGGTTACTTATACCAAACTGTGCAGTAAAGCTGCACACACACCTCCATAAAAAACATTTAAATTACAATCGTGTGACTGCTTTTAAACCCTTGATCTGTGTATTATTCTATTGTGCTACCTTTAATACTTACTTGTGTCACTAAGATCAACATTGTTGTGAATATAGGCACACGTGCAATTTAACTTGGGTGGAACAAGGAGAAAAGTTTTAGTGCCTGCTTCCTACTTCCCTTTTTTACTAAATGATCACACCATAATAAGACAATTATATTTACCGTGTGATAGCTGGTTGCTAGACATTCAATACGTATGCTTTCATACTTTGTCATTTTGATTATTTAAATCTTTTTTTTATTGCAGTGGGGTTGATGCACTGCTTTGGTTTACACTGCCTTCTAAACAACAGATCACTTCAGAGACTAGGTTCACGTGCTTTTTAAATGTCTACGATTCCAAAAATGTGTAGTTTATGTGGCCTGTTCTCTTCCGTTCTTTTTTTTCCGTTGTTAGTTTTAGTGAAGTAAGTAGTAGGTATTTAGTAGGTATTTCCAGTAATTATGCACAAATTTATAAACTACTGGCTAAATGCACAGGCCTGCATGCACTGTGGCGTGGTTAACATTTATGTTCAACTTGACCATGAAAGCTGTTTAACCGCATTTAAACTGAAGATGGAAATCTGCAGAGAGAGCACAAAGACGACAGAGCGGGTAGCCTTATGCTATAGATCATTCTTAAGCAACTTTTATTTTATTTTTGCTTATTCAGGGTTGAATGGAATGAAACTCCATGTCCCAACACAAAAGCCACAATCTGTCTCATCCAAAACCTCTCTGTATATGTTTATTGAACATTATACTATCGCTTTAGAATTTTGAACTTGAATTCCAAAGTATAATATTAGTTTAAGTATAAATTGGGTCTGAAAACTCATCAAAAACATTTCAAGTGGACTTCTTTGGGAAATACTCAAGTGTTAAAATGTGTGGTATGTTGTGCAAAGCAATGTAACTCATACCTTCATAGCACACATATGTGAAGATTCAGAAGCAAATAATCTACTCTGTATCTTCATTAAGCTGGACTGCCCTGATGCGTTGATAAATAATGCTGTTGTAAAACTCACTTTACTATCAAAGATACAGTAACACAAATGTGTTTCAGAAAGGCTTAAAGCTAAAATGCTTTCTACAGACACGTTCAAGTCAATTGTATCTGCTGTTACTTATACCAAACTGTGCAGTAAAGCTGCACACACACCTCCATACAAAACATGTAAATTACAATCGTGTGACTGATTTAAACCCTTGATCTGTGTATTATTCTATTGTGCTACCTTTAATACTTACTTGTGTCACTAAGATCAACATTGTTGTGAATATAGGCACACGTGCAATTTAACTTGGGTGGAACAAGGAGAAAAGTTTTAGTGCCTGCTTCCTACTTCCCTTTTTTACTAAATGATCACACCATAATAAGACAATTATATTTACCGTGTGATAGCTGGTTGCTAGACATTCAATACGTATGCTTTCATACTTTGTCATTTTGATTATTTAAATCTTTTTTTTATTGCAGTGGGGTTGATGCACTGCTTTGGTTTACACTGCCTTCTAAACAACAGATCACTTCAGAGACTAGGTTCACGTGCTTTTTAAATGTCTACGATTCCAAAAATGTGTAGTTTATGTGGCCTGTTCTCTTCCGTTCTTTTTTTTCCGTTGTTAGTTTTAGTGAAGTAAGTAGTAGGTATTTAGTAGGTATTTCCAGTAATTATGCACATATTTATAAACTACTGGCTAAATGCACAGGCCTGCATGCACTGTGGCGTGGTTAACATTTATGTTCAACTTGACCATGAAAGCTGTTTAACCGCATTTAAACTGAAGATGGAAATCTGCAGAGAGAGCACAAAGACGACAGAGCGGGTAGCCTTATGCTATAGATCATTCTTAAGCGACTTTTATTTTATTTTTGCTTATTCAGGGTTGAATGGAATGAAACTCCATGTCCCAACACAAAAGCCACAATCTGTCTCATCCAAAACCTCTCTGTATATGTTTATTGAACATTATACTATCGCTTTAGAATTTTGAACTTGAATTCCAAAGTATAATATTAGTTTAAGTATAAATTGGGTCTGAAAACTCATCAAAAACATTTCAAGTGGACTTCTTTGGGAAATACTCAAGTGTTAAAATGTGTGGTATGTTGTGCAAAGCAATGTAACTCATACCTTCATAGCACACATATGTGAAGATTCAGAAGCAAATAATCTACTCTGTATCTTCATTAAGCTGGACTGCCCTGATGCGTTGATAAATAATGCTGTTGTAAAACTCACTTTACTATCAAAGATACAGTAACACAAATGTGTTTCAGAAAGGCTTAAAGCTAAAATGCTTTCTACAGACACGTTCAAGTCAATTGTATCTGCTGTTTGAATGGATTTTACTATCTGTACAATAATGATGAGTGATTTTAAAATCGTAACATTATTTAAAGGCTTTTCCAGTTGTGATAGGTATAGTGTTCCTGGTATCATTGTGTTTTCCAGTCCGTTTGTCTGTGATTGTATGATGTGGAGTCTTTAATAGTTCTACAGAGCTTTCTGACACGAGCAATTTTTCGGTAAGAGTGTTCTCATTTACTTCATGAATATCTCCTGATGGTTTTTTCAGTCATCCTGGTTGATTGTTTTTCTTTCTACCATCCAACGAATGGGCACTTTGGTTATGCATGTTCTGAGTGTGAGTCATTCCAGATCTGGGCTATTTACTTAAAATCTTTATCTGAGCATTGTAAAGAAATTGTGATTGATCTAGATTTTATACACTCATCTCTCTCTCTCTCTCTCTCTCTCTCTCTCTCTCTCTCTCTCACTCTCTCTCTCTTGCACATTAATGGTGATGACATTTGAAAGAAATTTTGCAGATGGTGAGCAAGAGATCTTTTAGGTCTATGTTGTTTATGAAACAGTGATTTTTTTTTATTATGTGAATACTGTGTAGGTCTAATGTTAGTCAAGGAAAATTGCTTACATGCATCAGAACATTAATGAAAAAGGGATTTTCTGTAATTTTATCAAATGCGAAGATTCCAGTTTTACAATCTAGCTTGATGTTGAAGTGAAGTCTTCTTAAATGGATGATGAAAAGATTCAAATTCATATAAGTGAATATTAGTGCATTTGACATAAATGTGACAACAGCAATAGTCAGTTTAAGTGCATATTGTGCCGGTGAGCCATCATTACTTAAATCCAGCCCGTTATTAATATAAATCCACAATAAAATAAAAAAATGATCAATTACTTTTTGCTCAAGCAATGTCATCGAAGCTGCTCAAATAGAGCCCTGAGGCCCCTTCTAACACTTTCGAAAAGCACAAATATTTCTTTTCATAATTAACTACTGCATAGAACCTGAGATGGGTGTCTGTCAGGGATCATTTCATGCTGCCTTAATTTTTTTGTATGCTGTAATAATATCAGTCAGTAAATGCTAGACCGTGAGAAAAGTGCCAAAATTGTTTCAAAGCCTTCCTTTTTTCCCCCTGCCACCAGCAACCCTGGAGAAATACCCAGGGAATCCATATATATATACCTTTATCTTGAATTGCATTTAAATACCTTTAGATGTGTCCAGAAACATGAAAATGTGTTCCAGTTGGATGCCAGAGATCATATGAACAGGAAGTGCTGGAGTTTGGCTGGCCTTTGTGTTTGTGTAGTGAATAATGAACCTCCCAAGAGGAAACACTGCAGGGTGTAACCACAGATGGACATGGGAGCTCTTTGGGCCTTATTAACTCGAGAAAGGTTGGAGAACTACATGGCAGCTTGAATGGTGAGAAAGATTTTGAGTTTGTTACTAATCAGGAATAGAGAAAATGCATGTGAACGTCCTTGTCTTCTAACGTCATATTTATGATCATAATTTCTTTTGTAACCCTTTTTAAAAATGTATTGGCTGCTTTTTTGGTTTCAATATTGCAATAAAGTCAAGTCATATCACACATATCTTATAGCATGCATATGACCTTTGAAGGAAAAGGGCAAGAGCTCACTTGACAGTACAGTACAGTCATTTAATGGGGAAGTGTGAACATATAAGGCAGCAAGGCGATAAGGTGACATGAATCATGTATAGATAATAAAATATAAGGGTATAGGTCACAATATGTGAATATGTGGCTTTGCTAAGGTGAAAAACAATCAAGAAAGTCTTGTATTATGGAAATCAGCCTTTTTCTGCAATGCATTGAAGGATCAGAGGTTTAGATGATTCTTCAAATCATTGTTCATCTGGATAATTGGAAAGCTGAGTAAACACAACCAGTTCTACTGTTTGCTGTGAAGTCATGGTAACATGCATGACTTCACAAAGGTATATAATGCATATAGTAACATGATCAAAATGTTTGTAGAAATAGTGTTTACAGTACATTTGTGGTACATAAGTGCATTACAGTGGTTGAAGTGCAGGGTTTATATGATCAAAGCGGTTAGGATAATGATGTGAATTCTGATGAAATGTCTCTCAGTGTTTTGTATGTAGATTCTATTTATGATTCTTCCCTTTAAAACATGTTTCTGTGCATTCATCTTTGCCAATGATTTCATTGTTACTGAAAATTCCTTCCAAAGCATTAAAAAAGTTTTACAGTCTGACCTTTAAATAGATATTTTGCAAATCTGTTAGTGTAGATGTTTAAAGTCTAAACCTCACTATGAATTTGGTAACAGGAGATTAAAATGGTAAATAATAATTGAATTACACACTGGAGGTGTGCTGGTGGCCTGCATTGCCATTATGTTGCTCCATATGCAGACAATCGTGTTCTTGTTAAACCTTCCTCGTTTCTGTCTTATTATCCCTGTGGCTGAGATGTGATTGGGCGAAAGATAATTCTTTGTGAAGCTCTGCCTTAAAGTCCACATTATATGTGGCAGGGAAAACAAACCTAAACTTGAATTTGAGCATGCTACAAAGTATAAAAATGATCTAATATTCAGTGTGAGGATGAGTGTTTTCTGTATTAGGGTAAAAAGATGTAGATGTCATTTGTAAAATGTAAGTTGAGCAGATGATGGTTCATTAAGGATCATGGGAGACTGTGACTTAAGAGCTCTGGATGGAATGAATAATATTCATGTTTCTCACAATAAAATGTTAATGTCTGTATCATGACCTTGTGTCTTTATTTCATGTTTTTTTTTTTCTGATTGGATGCTTCAACTTCTGAAGCAGAGCTATTCATGACAGAATCGTTTTATTTAAATTCAAATGAGAAATGTTACAATGTAAGTGACTTGGGAACCAACAATAGGGAACCAACATACACCCAGGCTACAGACCACTAGATGGCAGCTCTGCCTTTCAGACTTACAGTGTATTGCAACTGCCTTAAAAATGAGTAAGGTTATCGTGGAAGTGGATATCATTACTGAAAGTTAAGCAGATTTGCCACTAAATTTATGCACAGCTGTAAAAGCATGTAAGAATAATAGGTAACACTTAAAGCCTTTATATAAAATGTATTATAAAGAGTTATTACAGGGTAGAATGCTTTATAATTATTCATAATGTGCGTTATGATACATTATATCTTGTCGTAAACAATTATATCCGAATTTAAAATGCATAGTGTAACAAAGAATATATAGTGTAACTGTGGTTACAATTAATTAATTAAGGTGCATTATAATTGATGCATTAAAACGACTTTTATAATGCATTATACATAAAGGCTTTAAGTAAAGTGTTACCTAATAATTTATTAGTGTAAAATATCACATATCTGTCCAATAAGAACGCAACCAAAAGCTCTACATGTTGCATGTTACTCACCCTTTGCATGTTTATTAAATATTTTAGCTAATTTATTTGTCTTCAGCTACCACAGATATATTATTTACCATGTTTAAATCGATAATATCTAAGATATTTTTTAACCTTGAAATAAGAATCAAAATCTTTCTGATGGTGACTTAAGTTAAATGGCTTCTGTTTCTTTCCCACACTCCCATTAAAATCGTCGTTACTGGGAACGAAATTATGCGAAAAGGGCGGATTGCTTTACGGCAGCAACAAATGCAATTACACGGACTTAACTGTAGGGGGCTCTAAAGTCGTAAAAATACACAAAACTATATACAGTTGCTTTAAATACATTCTGTAGATTTTCCAACAAAAAAATATAATAAAAAATTAGTAAAAACGTCCACAGATTCGGTCTGGTACTAATAAGTCATAAAACAATGTAGGAAAAACATTTCAGTCTTTCAGGTTTTGTCGTCTTTCTCTTTTAGGATTTGGGACAGTAAATAGCTATCCCCTCCTGGCGACTACATTCCTAAGACCCCCATGGCACTTCTGTATCATCAGTTTCCTGCAGTTCTCTATAGCTCCACATCCCTTCCAGTTTAAAGGTTCAGCAATTTACTGCAGTCTAATAAAAGAGGCCTTTTACGGGGCTCTCATTGAGGTAGGCAGTTTCCCAACATTGTCAACTCAATGAATTACAAAAGAGGAGCCGTTTTAATGAGGGGGTATTAATTAGTGCAGGATTCTCTGGAATAAAAGGGCTTGTTCACAATCAGGCAAAGTGACAGATATGTGGTGTAGAGAGTGAATGTTAACCTGCATTGCAGCCTTTGCCACTTGAATTTGCAGAATACCCATGCACGGCTGCACAATCTTGTTTCAGCATATGTATGGCAGAATGACAGAGGATTCCAGGGGATGTTATGGTTCAGGATCACTGCCTTCTGGTTACCCAAGCGCTTCTCTCCATACTGATGATATGCACATGCACCTACACAGCACATGTGGCTTATTGCACAGTTAGCGTGTTTCCTTGAGTTCTGCACCGGAACACACAAGATAGCATGCTTACCTTACTTTTTTTTCTCCTCAGAAATTAAAGCTGTACAACACTTGGCTGTGTTTTTGTTAAATGGATTATGTGTTATTTTGAGAGAAGGACTATCCAATTTAAAAATCATACCATAAAGCAGCCTTTCTCGACCGTGCTCCTGGAGTCCAAGCCTATACATTTTTAGTACTGTTTGTTAAGGCAAGCATCGATATTCCTACAGTTCTTATAGTTAGGGATTTCAATAAACCCCTAACCCTATGAATAATTTTCAGCACATTCATATCGCAACACTTATACCATATGCATGGTACCTCAAAATATGCAGCTTTTTGAGAAGAGGTGAACTATTTGTTTTTATATTATATTATATTATTATACACTGAAGTATATCTTTATATAAATGTGTCATATTAGTCATATAAACCACTTTTGATATTATATTATTGTTATAAAATATATAATGTATATTATTTTTTATATTTCTATAAATTTATTTAGGAGTCATATGGATCGCTTTCATTATATTTTATTGTGCTTTGTGTTTACACATCTGAATAGTGAGATCTGCATGTGCAAGCATTACTTATATTTACAAATGTAATCAAAGTATACATTTTTAGAAAGTAAACTTTATGTTGTATTATATGATATTAGAAACATACTTAATATACAATAATATAATACTGGTGGTTTTGTGTCCTTCTGAACTTCTGAATCAGAGTTTAGCATTTTCTTCTGACAAACTAAACACTTGGATTTGCATAGTTTTATATTACAATATTATTTTTACAATTGCAAATACAGAAAAAAATGTGTGCAATGTTATTATACATTATTTTAAAAACCTTTACAGAACAAACAAACATAGGCCTGTATAGTATGTTTTGGTACTTTTTTGTTAGGGCCATCCTTCAGAGATCTGCTCTTACAACTTGGAACTGGACCCAGACCAGAATGAAATAGTGATGCTTCATGCCTTACCACACTTGACTGAACAGCAAAAATGTAAAGCATTGCCTTCGGTTACAGTGGATGGAATCGTAAGCTGCGGGGACCACAGAGCACAGGTCTGAGACAGCCAGAAGAGCATATTTACTTTGCCGCTGTACTGCCCATTCCTTACTAATGCCAGCTATTTTCATTGTGCTGCTGATTTCAAATACGTTAAAAACAGAACAGACACCCTCTCTCTCTTCGTTCAGCTCTCTCACCTTGTCACTCAGACCATAAACCTGTAGATAAATCATGAACCTACTGGGGGAAAAGCTCTTTACTAAACATTGCTCCTTATCTGAAACAAGCATACACACAGGTGTGCAGTACTGTGACGATCAATAAGACAGATAAATGATAACTCAGTGGGTTGAAGCTGACTCATACAGTCTCATTGTGTTCTCTTCTAGCACTCGGAGGTCAGGATATCACTGATGGGAATCTGTGTGAGACGCAAACATCAGTGATTGGTGTGATTGCAGGCCAGCAGTAAAGATGGCCATATCCACATGGCCAGGAGTCTTATGCGTTTTAGCACACTGCATTCAGTGATGGCTGATTGTTATCAACGTCGCTGTCTCCAGATCTCAGGAACATTTATCTAACTGTCCGTCAGTTTCCAGTCTTGACATTCTTCCTATTTCTGGTAAGAAGATCCAGTAAGTGGTCTGAACTGTGCGTTTTAAGTTTAAAGCGATACTGTACCCAACGATCAATACTCTGTCATTCTGTCAGCCTCATGTTATTCCCAAATGACTTTCTTTCTGCAATGGTGCACAAACAGAAACTGCACTATCAGTTTTAATATACAATTACAATGAATGGGGACTGAAGTTTTAAGCTCCAGAAAGGATGCAAAAGCATCATACAAATGTCATAAAGTGGTCCATATTACTCAAAGCCACCTTTGTTGTATGAAACATGACAAATTTAAGTCATTATGTTTCTACTACTGCAATTGGATTATTGATTCAATGCTTTGAATTTAATTGTGTCATAAAGTGGTCCATATTACTCAAAGCCACCTTTGTTGTATGAAACATGACAAATTTAAGTAATGTTTCTACTACTGCAATTGGATTATTGATTCAATGCTTTGAATTTAATTCAATGATTCAATTAGTTGAATTTCAGCCTGTTTCTTACACAAAGCTATATGGCTTTAGAAGATTTCAAATAAGTGCACACGTCAAATAGACCACTTTTATGATACTTTATGGTGCTTTTGTGTCGTTTTTGAAGTATGAAAGCTTTAGTCTTTGTTCATTGTAATTGCATGAAAAACAGCCACTATATAGGACAATCTTTTTTCTTAAAAGAAAATCATATGGGTGTGGAATGACATGCAGGTGAGTAAATGACAATAATTTGGTTAAATAATATTAAATATATGTATATTATAGTTATTATATTTCTTATGTTTCTCCATATAAAGTTCATATGGCTTCAGACTATTTGTAATATAGTGCATGAATCACATGGACCACTTTATGATACTTTTGTGTCCTTTTTGAAGCTTGAAAGCATCATTCCCCATTCAATTATATGGAAAAAAACATTACTAGTGCAATTCGATATTTTTCCTTTTGTGCTCCATCACATGAGTGCATGGTTGTTGAATCTTATTCTTCACTGGATGATTCTTGTCATAAACATTCCAGTTATTTTCACATTGCTTTTTAGGCAAGTGGTAATTTTTGCATGTCAATAATGCATGGGCTTTTGCTCAGCATGGCTGTACAAAGGCACAGCGGTGAACTTCTCTCACCATAGTAACACAATAACAATCCAAACTCTGTTCTTAGTATTGTGCCTGCAGAGTCTCTTTACACAAACAGCATTCTGGGTCTTCTCTTGGCAGACAGATGAACGGGAGCTGGGATGTAAACAGGAGGCAGATTTGTGAATTTGCAGCATGTCATCTTTATTTATACCGGTGACATGATTATTTTTCCACTTTTCACAGTATAACCCTCCAGGTTCAAACTGGACTTCTAGCTGAGTATTATTATTGAATAAAGAGTCATGCAGGCTGAAGACTCTCTAGGACATCTAGGGGAATAAATTATGGTACAACAAAAAAACAGTTTTAGAGTTTCTAGATTTGAAAACATAAATGGTATAAAGAAGATGTTTTTAACATTTAAATGATCTACTGTATAATCGTGTAATTATAGTGTTCTTATTTGATATGCATTTGATGCATAAAAGAGACTTAAACAGATAAACATTCATAAATGGAAGGGCCTTTTAATCAATTAAATGCATGCAGCACTCACTATTGCCAGAGGTTGATATGAATCATTAGAGCAAATATATAATTGTAATATCCAAGAAGCCAAATTACTTTATTTGTTTCTTCTAGGGGAAGTTGATACGAGCTGTTTTTCTGCTCAGGAGTCCAAACAGTGCAGACAAATGCCAAATTACTCAAATCCTGCCCCTACTGCTATAACAAGGAAATCCTCTTAATTCACCAACTGTTAGATCAAGAAGGAAGTACTAGAAACGGTTTTATCTTTGGTACAAGTGCTAACTTACTAAAATATCAGATAAATATATCCCAGCGTCTCACAGACCCTGCACAGGTATTTTATTTTATTTTATCTGCTATTTTTCCCATGTACTTGGGTCCTGTTGAGTACAGCTGTTTAACAATTAATATTATATTATTTAATAACTAATAGTGTACTTTGGGCCTGTATAGCTATTCAAGCTGATGTCTTCTGTTTATTATTATTATTTATGATGTCATGTTTTAGTAAATGTTTCAAATTAAACTTTATGTTTTCAGAAGCATAGTTACCATGCAGAGCATAATGTCCTTCTATTTGGGGTCTACATGATTAAGTTCCTTTTACCTTCAGCATGATGCTTTAGCACATACATGATGTTTCATCAGGTTTTATGCTCATCAGAAGGTTGAGCATTATGCTGTATGCTTTAAGTCTATGAATATACCAAATATTCTTTCAGTTCAGTTTATGACAGATTTCAGCTGTAGGATGCTGATAGGTGCATTAATATTATTTTAAGTGCAAATTGCAAAGGGTTTAAGTATGATTAGATATATTCAAATTATATATCTTGGGGGCCACTATGTCTGTTGTACATCAGCCTCATAATTCATGACCTCGAAATCTATGATCTAGATGCTCACTATGAAGTGACTGTTGTATTATGTGTTGCGAGTACAAAAAAGAGCCAAACAAACAAAACCAAAACACTAGTGTCTCAAAATATTACTGTATTACATGTAAGGTGAAATGAATAATTTATGATGATAATGAAATTATTTTGTTTTGGTGAGGTTCTCTAAACTTTGCATTCTTGTCATTCCCTACCCTACAGTTTACAGGAAGGAACCGTTTGTTAAAAAGTTAAAAATATATTAACGACGGATTTGTTTCTTACAAATACGCATCTTATCACTTCACAAGTTATTAATTGATGGACTGGATTGCTTGTGGATTATTGTGATGTTTTTATCAGCTGTTTGGACTCTTATTCTGACGGCACCCATTCACTGCAGAGGATGCATTGGTGAGCAAGTGATGCAATGCTAAATTTCTCCAAATCTGTTCTGATGAAGAAACAAACCCATCTACAGCTTGAATGGCCCGAAGGTGAGCAAATGTTTCATTTTGGGCGAACTATTCCTTTAATACTTCTAACAAGGAAAGAATGTTTAAAAATAATAGTGGAAGAAACAATAGCTTATAGGCAGCGAGTTCAGCAGGTTAAAAACAGACTATAGGAACTTGACTGTATGACTAAACAGATACGTGTTCAGTTTAGACTAAACTAAGAGGGTGATCTGAGTTTGTGTGTGAATATTGGACTGATATGATCATAGTTTCTGGATTTGGTTGATCTCTGCTGCTGCATTTTTAACAAGCCACAGCTTATTTATGAAAACGCTGGGGCATCCAGCCAAAAGTGCATTACAATAATCAAGTCTTGAGCTTTTCTGCATCTTGAATAGAAAGATATTTTGAAACTTATATTTATGAGGTAGAAAAACGCTGTTATGGATGAGAGACATTAGAAAAGAGGCCTTCAAATGCTAATGCCATGCTTGCTAATAATATCACCCAGAAAGTACAACAAAGGTGGCACACCGTATTTGGCTCAGATTTGCACAAACAAGATATTAGAAATCTGACAAGTAGAATCTATAAACCAGGTTAGTGCCATGCCAGTCCATCATTAACATCTTAAAAATAAATATACATCTTAAATGTTAACTATATTCATTGATTCACTGATTTATTCATGCATGCATGCATTCAACTGTATAAATGATTGTGGGTCACAGATATATTTTTGAATTAATATTCAACACTATTAAGAATAAATCATCCATTTATTGCAATTAGGTATCAAACCAGGCCTACATGAGGTTTCAGACCACATTATTTGGATATTCATTGTCATGTAAATTCAGAACTATCACATTAGCATACAGACTACAGACCATTGTTTTAGATTTTTCTAACACTTTTTCAGACCAACCTCCTGTGCTTGCAGTTTTTGCTGTTTCTACTGCTGCTGACCTGTAAGTTGCAAGCTACATATAAAGTAAGTTCATGTGGTTCAGCACCATATCACATCAAATAGAGACTGTGTCTGTTCTCTGTATTGCCAAAAGCAAATGCTGTCTGTGTGCAACAGGAAGCACTTGAAATGGAACAATGCCTGCAGAACTGCCAGAAGCTCCAGGTGGGTGACGTAGTAGCTCCTGATCTGTGTTGTTCTCATAATGAGTCTTGCCGTTGGAAAGTTTCTCTCACCTTGCAAAATTGGCTCTTTTAGCCAATATGGCAACGGTGGTATTTCCGCTCCCTTTCTCATCTCCTGGGACCCTGCTGAGTGACTATACTGGGAAACTTGAAGTTCCATTTTTGTTTGTGTATTTTACTGCACAATAACAACATAAAATACAAAACACTTTCTCACTGAATAAAATGTGCAAGAGAACAACAAAAAAGTAATAGTTTATAGGAACCTTTATTATAACGTGCAGCTAATAAGAATTTCCTAATGCGTCAACCAACTTAATATTTAAATGAGAAATGTGAAACAAGTGACCAAAGACTCCAGTATTATTTAACACAATCTTTAACAATAGTATTAAATGATATAAGTATATATATAGTATCGCTTTTTATTTCTCCTCTTTCCTACTACTTGTTTCACTTCTGTTTCAGTTTTTATAACCATTTCTTACTATGTGTAAGTAAGTTGTTGTTTTTTAAACTACTGTCGTTTGATTTGTATTATTTGTATTTGTTATTTATTTTAATTTGTAAGTCGCTTTGGATAAAAGCGTCTAATAAATGACTAAATAAAATAAATAAAATAAAAATAAATATAAGTCTAACTTATAAACACTGGACTCTTTTAGGGTAAAATGTTTTGGGATACAGAAGGTTAAATATTCAAGGGTAAATAAATAGGACTGAAAAGAGACAAGAAAAAAAAAAAGATCACACAAATAATTCAAACCTTGCAGAGAGACATAAAAGGACAACAAATGAATTCTGACAATGCATTCTTCATGTCCTGCAGGGAATCCAGCACTAAATTAAAGTATCCCTCCCTTCTCCAAGAAGTCTTGTTGCAACAGATCCGTCCAGTCTGAAAAAAGTCTAATTTGATCTTAACTCTTAATAGCAGCAATCCTATGTAGTGAGATTTTATCCAAAATGACTTTATATACATAACCATTCAAAAGTTTGGGGTTGGTACGACCAAGGCTACATTTATTTGATTTAAAACACAGTGAAATCAGTAATATTGATACTGAATACTGAATAATATTTTTCTATAATAATAATATTTTTCTTCATGATACTGAAGAAAAACGTCACTTCCTGTTTGTTGCTGCCGTGTGCTTTGAGTTTGAGCTCCGTCAAGTTAATTCTTTATCGCCTATTTTTTATCTTAAAGGGGTCATATGATGCGATTTCAAGTTTTCTTTTCTCTTTGGAGTGTTACAAGCTGATTGTGCATAGATAAGATCCCTGAAGTTGCAAAGACTAAAGTCACAAACCCAAAGAGATATTCTTTATCAAAGTTAAGGGTCTGCCATGCCCCCCTAAAACGGCTCGTTCTAACACGCCCCCACATATCTAGGTCATTATGTGGGAATATTTGCATAATGCCGCCCAAATGTGCAAGCAAAGAAAGGCGGCGTGGTTTCAGTAACCGCAGTTAGTGTTGATGCAGCCATGTCAGAGAGACGCTGTGTGTTTCTAGGCGAAAGCAAAAGCACTTTATTTGGCCTTCCGAAAGTAGATGCATTTAGGAATCTTTAAGATCACGTACAACAGAACAGCAATGCATTTTATGGACAACCGTTTCGTGAACCTAGGAGAGGAGGTAATTCTGACTTTGCTATGACAATCTGGCGCTTCTGAATCAGCTACTGTTTTGTTATTAGTTTAAGTATTTGTTATTGACTGTTCAAATGCAGAGTTTTGCGATCGTGTGTGTGTGTGTGTGCGCGCATGTGTGTGTGTGTGTGTGTGCGCGCGTGCGTGTGTGTGTGTGTGAGAGAGAGAGAGATAGACAGACAGGATCTACAAGGCTGCATCTCATTGCTAGTTTTACTTGATCTTAGTACTGCTTTCGACACTATAGATCATGATATACTCATAGATCGATTACAAAACTATACAGGTATTCAAGGGCAGGCTTTAAGATGGTTTAGATCCTAC
>NW_015536485.1:648609-648815 GCF_001515605.1 Sinocyclocheilus anshuiensis
TGTAAAGTTGCTTTGCAACGATTTGTATCGTGAAAAGCGCTATACAAATAAACTTGAATTGAATTGAATATTGTGAAATATTACAATTTAAAAAACTGTTTTCTGTTTTAATACATTTAAAAAAAATAATTGACTATATATACAGGTGCATCTCAATAAATTAGAATGTCGTGGAAAAGTTCATTTATTTCAGTAATTCAACTCAA
>NW_015536485.1:649038-658050 GCF_001515605.1 Sinocyclocheilus anshuiensis
AATTTATTGAGATGCACCTGTATATATATATATATATATATATATATAAATAATACACTACAACAATATCTTATATATACATACTATAAAACCTCTAAAACTATCTAATAGTAGACAACGTAGTCCAAATAAATCAAATGCAACAGAATGCCATTTGCCTTTAATCACACTTTATTTCATAATGTACTGAGTCACAAGTACATTTCGGTGTAAAACACCAGTAACAATTGCAATGATGAACAGATTGAATTACACAGGAACAGGTGAGAAATGTTTCGAGCAAAGTGGGCTGATGTAACAATGATCTTGAGTTCAATTCCACACCAACCCCATATATTATGTCTGACTGACAAATAATTAAACTCCAAAACTAATTTCAGTACTCCATTGTCATCCATTATTCTACCCCTATGACAAATGCTTAAAGTAGTCAGTCTAAACAAAATGTCTGGCTGGCAGTGATAAATAGGACACAAGGTTATATTTTAGGAAAGGAAACTGTAAAACAGGATATGACTACAATAAACACTGAGACGGGCTAGAGGATGAAGATCCCACCCACTGCCCCAAATTCACTATCAGAATTTACTTCTAACTTTATGCTTGCTTCTTGTTAACAGTCATTTTTTGAGTTCAGTAAAGGCTGAATTGAAGATAAAACTGTGTAGAGCACCAGAATAGTCTAAACTTAAGATTCAATATTTCATATTTTGAGGCTTTTGGATTAATAGATGAAATGATTTTGAAATGAAGCATTTAAGTGTTTGAAAATATAAAGGTGCATTGCTTGTAAGCTGAAGTAGAAGACAAATTAGATCCAAAAAATCATTAAAAAGGTAGTTAAAAACTGGTAACTTTGCAGCTAATAAAAAGTAGTAAAATGATGAGAGCAGCTTTAAAATCACATATTGTGGTGATCAGAAAATGCTATGAAGTGTCCATGTGCATGAATCTATAACATATTTCTTGAGCTGGCAGGGTGGATTGAAATTTGGTCTGGATTTGGGGTGACGGTAACCTCATGGTTAGGAATCAGTTCTGGTAAACCAAAACTTGCAGGTTCAATCTCATGTAGAACTCACAGCAATCATCAAGACCTGCTTTACTGTTATGTCATAAAGCAGGCTGTTTAATTCCAGTGGCGCAGACCCTGTAAATTATGCTCTATAAACGACCTTGAACGAAAAATAAGTTGCATAAATTCCATTTACTGAAAATAAAGGCACCCAAACTTCATCATGAATAGACAGTTAACAACATAATGGGAAATCACTTTAATATACCCAGCTTCTCAAAATACATTTCAGTGCACTCATAAAACCTTCATATACATGCGTTTTTCCTTCAACATTCTTTTTTCTTCATTCAAACAAACTGTGACAATGATGGGACCACTTTGATTGAAATTAATATACATGAATCATCACAGAAAAAAAGAAATAACATTCTAGTTATGTTAAAGGAATAGCTCACCCAAAAATGAAAATTGGCTGAAAATGTACTCACCCTCAGGCCATCTAAGATGAAGATGAGTATGCTTCTTAATTGAAACAGATTTAAAGAAATTCAGCATTACGTCACTTGCTCACCAATGGATCCTCTGCAGTGAATGGGGGCCGTCTGAATAAGAGTCCAAACAGCTGATAAAAACACCACAATAATCCACACAACTTCAGTCCATCAATGAACATTTTGTGAAGTGAAGAGAGGATCCCACCTAATAGAGGCCTCTATCCATATATTATTGCTTGCTCCAGTAAAAAAGTTGCCTGGTCTGAATCAGGGGAGAAATATGCACAGATCAAGCACTGTCTACAAGCCAAAACAGTCCAAACCACTTTTTAATCAGCTCTTTGGACTGTTATGATGAAACTCATTTACATCCTGAATGGCCTGAGGATGAGTGGAATTTCATCCAATTTTCATTTTTAGGTCAACTATTCCTTTAAGTTCCCACCAAGCATCTTCTCAACTCTAAACAGTGTCTAAAAAAAGCTAAACAATAAGATAAATATGCTTTTCTTTCATTCATTCAGCTGTAGTCTCACCAGCACATATACACAGGCATTTCATAAAACCCTTCATATCTGACGGTCCAGTAACACAGTATCAGTGGTCCATGTTAATTCATCAACTGCAAACGTATCTGCATGAATTTGCTTTACTCTCAGTTCTAATTGTAGTGTTCACACTATTATGGATTATTATGCATCATTGCACAATTGGTATCACAAAGGTAGTGTAATCTAAACGTGGTACGGAAGCTCATATAGGTATTAATTAATGCTATATTGCCAATACATACATGACAACTCAAAACTTTTAAGTCATCTTTCATTAATGCATATCAGCTATTTCATCCCAGCTCCGACTTACCATCAACATCTCAGTACAACTATATGCAGAATGACAGTATATCTCTTTAAATAACGGGAGCGTAAATAGCTGCATTGTTAGCATCAGAATAGCCCAAAATCTCTCCAGAGGAGCCACTGTGTGGGATAAAGAACAGGCCTGAGAGAATGTCATGGGAGTCAGGCCGTCTACACAAACAGGAGGACGAGAATCGAGATTAGTGTCGAGTTATAGCATTCCAGGGAATTTCAGAACCCTTCTGCATACCTTCATGTTGACTGAGCCTCATTACTGACATTCCTCCAGCCATCATCACCTTGACTATTATCACTATGACACTGCTTACAAAAAGGTAGGATCCTAGACTTTCTCCATGAGACTGTGAAAGCTGATCTAGAGGTCACAAAAACAACATGGAAGCAGCACATACTGCTGCCGTTAGGTGCATAACGCTTTATAGACTGACCCAAAGCTCATACTGCCACTAAATATGACACTGAGCACAAGCTCAGAGATGTGGTCAGCTAGCCATGGATGTAGAATTGATATGAAACAAACAAAAAACACATATACAAGACATGAAATGCTGCCCACTTATGAAACTGCAAAGACAGCTTTGGAGGTATAATAATAACTGCAAAAATTGTTCTTAATGAGTATTTTTGTCTAATTTTCCAGTAAAATAGTCTAAAAATCCTTCAAACAAAACACATTTACATACTCTTTACATATAAAATTTAAAACTACATAAAGAAGACTTGTTTTTAATAATATAAATTTGGGGTCTGTAAGATTTTCTTAAATGTTTTTTTTTTGTTTTTAAAGAAGCCTCTTATGCTCACCAATGCTTCATTTAATTGATCAAATACAGCAACAACTGTAATACTGTGAAATATTATTACAATTTAAAATAACTCTTTTCTATTTTAATATATTTTAAAATGTAATTTATTCTTAGGATGGCAAAGCTGATTTTTGAGCAACCATTACTCGTCTTCAGTGTCACATGAGCCTTCAGAAATCATTCTAATGAATACATTTGTTTCAGGATTCTTTGATTTGAAGTTCATAAGAACAGCATTTATATGAATCCGAAATCTTTTTATTAGTCTTTTTTATAGTTAAAACGAGTGAATCTTCCAGTGCAGTAAGAAATACAAAATTCATTAATATTTATGATATAATTAGAACAAGTCTTGATATCTTATGCAGTAGTGTTGTTTCAAGTAAATTTATCTGGAAGGTCTACTGGAATATTTGACTGGAAAAAAGCCAAGAAATACTAATTAAAAACTCTTTATTGCAGTGTAGTACATACTTTGGTTTCTGTTAATTGATTCATCATGGTTTTTTGAAAACAGGTCCACAAATACTTTAAAATACAATCTTTTAAATTGATTATGGTGCTACGATTAAAAAAAAAAACGATAGTGATTTTTATCATTTGAATAATTATATCTACTAAATAACTAAGTACAATCAGTGGTACTTAAAGGCAAAATATGAAATGTAGAATGAAAGCAGTTTAAATGACTTTTTGTCATCGTGGAAGCCTGGAGAATCAATGATCTTCAAACAGCTGATAAAAACACCACAATAATCCACACAACTTCAGTCCATCAATGAACATTTTGTGAAGTGAAGAGAGGATCCCACCTAATAGAGGCCTCTATCCATATATTATTGCTTGCTCCAGTAAAAAAGTTGCCTGGTCTGAATCAGGGGAGAAATATGCACAGATCAAGCACTGTCTACAAGCCAAAACAGTCCAAACCACTTTTTAATCAGCTCTTTGGACTGTTATGATGAAACTCATTTACATCCTGAATGGCCTGAGGATGAGTGGAATTTCATCCAATTTTCATTTTTAGGTCAACTATTCCTTTAAGTTCCCACCAAGCATCTTCTCAACTCTAAACAGTGTCTAAAAAAAGCTAAACAATAAGATAAATATGCTTTTCTTTCATTCATTCAGCTGTAGTCTCACCAGCACATATACACAGGCATTTCATAAAACCCTTCATATCTGACGGTCCAGTAACACAGTATCAGTGGTCCATGTTAATTCATCAACTGCAAACGTATCTGCATGAATTTGCTTTACTCTCAGTTCTAATTGTAGTGTTCACACTATTATGGATTATTATGCATCATTGCACAATTGGTATCACAAAGGTAGTGTAATCTAAACGTGGTACGGAAGCTCATATAGGTATTAATTAATGCTATATTGCCAATACATACATGACAACTCAAAACTTTTAAGTCATCTTTCATTAATGCATATCAGCTATTTCATCCCAGCTCCGACTTACCATCAACATCTCAGTACAACTATATGCAGAATGACAGTATATCTCTTTAAATAACGGGAGCGTAAATAGCTGCATTGTTAGCATCAGAATAGCCCAAAATCTCTCCAGAGGAGCCACTGTGTGGGATAAAGAACAGGCCTGAGAGAATGTCATGGGAGTCAGGCCGTCTACACAAACAGGAGGACGAGAATCGAGATTAGTGTCGAGTTATAGCATTCCAGGGAATTTCAGAACCCTTCTGCATACCTTCATGTTGACTGAGCCTCATTACTGACATTCCTCCAGCCATCATCACCTTGACTATTATCACTATGACACTGCTTACAAAAAGGTAGGATCCTAGACTTTCTCCATGAGACTGTGAAAGCTGATCTAGAGGTCACAAAAACAACATGGAAGCAGCACATACTGCTGCCGTTAGGTGCATAACGCTTTATAGACTGACCCAAAGCTCATACTGCCACTAAATATGACACTGAGCACAAGCTCAGAGATGTGGTCAGCTAGCCATGGATGTAGAATTGATATGAAACAAACAAAAAACACATATACAAGACATGAAATGCTGCCCACTTATGAAACTGCAAAGACAGCTTTGGAGGTATAATAATAACTGCAAAAATTGTTCTTAATGAGTATTTTTGTCTAATTTTCCAGTAAAATAGTCTAAAAATCCTTCAAACAAAACACATTTACATACTCTTTACATATAAAATTTAAAACTACATAAAGAAGACTTGTTTTTAATAATATAAATTTGGGGTCTGTAAGATTTTCTTAAATGTTTTTTTTTTGTTTTTAAAGAAGCCTCTTATGCTCACCAATGCTTCATTTAATTGATCAAATACAGCAACAACTGTAATACTGTGAAATATTATTACAATTTAAAATAACTCTTTTCTATTTTAATATATTTTAAAATGTAATTTATTCTTAGGATGGCAAAGCTGATTTTTGAGCAACCATTACTCGTCTTCAGTGTCACATGAGCCTTCAGAAATCATTCTAATGAATACATTTGTTTCAGGATTCTTTGATTTGAAGTTCATAAGAACAGCATTTATATGAATCCGAAATCTTTTTATTAGTCTTTTTTATAGTTAAAACGAGTGAATCTTCCAGTGCAGTAAGAAATACAAAATTCATTAATATTTATGATATAATTAGAACAAGTCTTGATATCTTATGCAGTAGTGTTGTTTCAAGTAAATTTATCTGGAAGGTCTACTGGAATATTTGACTGGAAAAAAGCCAAGAAATACTAATTAAAAACTCTTTATTGCAGTGTAGTACATACTTTGGTTTCTGTTAATTGATTCATCATGGTTTTTTGAAAACAGGTCCACAAATACTTTAAAATACAATCTTTTAAATTGATTATGGTGCTACGATTAAAAAAAAAAACGATAGTGATTTTTATCATTTGAATAATTATATCTACTAAATAACTAAGTACAATCAGTGGTACTTAAAGGCAAAATATGAAATGTAGAATGAAAGCAGTTTAAATGACTTTTTGTCATCGTGGAAGCCTGGAGAATCAATGATCTTAAGGGTCTCAAGCCTGTTATTCAAATGACAGCAGGTCAGGGTGGGATTCTTCGTTCTCCAAGCTGAGGGTCTGGTAATCCGCTGTGCCATTCCCCAACAATTCCCCCTCAGTGACGCTGATGCGGCAGCCCCCTTTCCCTGGACATGGGGTGGAAGCCATTCTAGTTTCTGAGCTGGCCAGTTTCTTTGGGTCCAGATTGTCTTTGTGAATGAGATCTGGGACAGAGAGCAGCAGCTGTGACTGATCGACACCCTCAGAATCTTTCTCATCCGTCACCACAGCTGTGGGCTCGTTTTTTAGTTCTAAACCGAGCGTCTTCTCCATCCGGCTGTCGACATGGTCGCCGGATTCTGAAGGTTTCTCAAGGCTGGACTCTTCAGGCCTCGGATCAGGCTGAAGCTCAGCTTTATCTTTGGAGATCTTGTCAGGTGAGGAGACGAAGGAAGATTCTGGGGAGGCTACCACGGGGTCAGAGGATATCATCATGTCCTGGGTGGTCTTCAGGGCCCGTGGGAGACGCTTTTTGCCGGTGGGAGGTGGGGGATCTAGCCGAGGGAAGGAATCCAGGGAGATGTGACTGTGTGAGAGAAAGAAAAAGCAAAGACACAATGTGATCACGCAAGATAGAATGACCACAAAAGATCAGAGCAAATATGTGGCCTGAATTTCTTTATTCTCCCACACGGTGGTCCAAAATTATACTTTTAAAAAGTAAAGATTTCAAAAGACTACCATCAACTGATATTCCAGATATTTCCCTCTGTAATACAAGATCACACTTCATTTGAATAAATCTTATTAAAGGTAAATTTTAAAGCACCGATTGAGCCTAGAGGGAAAGTAAACAGCAGAACGGGCTTTCTGTTGAATTCAGAGGATCATTTTTGGGCAGGATAAAAAAAAAGATTAAAAAAAAAAAAACCCAGCTGGACAACTCATTAGCTTTGCCATATTTCCAATGGAGAAAAGTGGATTGAATTTGATTGAACTTTGGATTGTGAAAGTACAGTACACTTAGAATTATTTTGTTTGAAAATGTTTTATGACCCTTTTAAAGAAAAAGTATTAAAATCTTAGAAAAAGAAAGCAAAAATTGTGACAAACTAAAAATGTAAAATAAATAAATAAATAAATAAATGTATTTATTAATTAATTTGACATTCTATCACACATTTATTAATACATGTGGGAATGCAGCAGCATTTTTTTTAGGAAGGTTTATTTTTTTATTCAGCAATAACGCATTTTAATTGAGCAATTATGTGACAGTAAAGACTTACACGAAATAGCATTTTTTATTTTTTTTTACTGACAATAACAAGAAATATTTCTTGACCAGACTGATTTCTGAAGGATCACGTGACACTGAAAATTTATGTAATGGCTGGAAAATTTACCATCTGCCATTAAAGGAATAAAATATATTAAAAGTTATTTTAAATTGTATTAAAATGTCACAACATTACTCTTTTTACTGTATTTTTATCAAATAAATACAGCCTTGGTGAGAATAAGAGACTTCTTTCAAAAACCCAAAATTTTGAACAGAAGTGTAAAATATATATGTTAATATATTAAAACATGTTGAAAAAGGTCAGTGGACAAGAATAGTAAATGCAATGGTGTCATTGCCATCTCAAGTCACATGAGATGCTCACAGTCCTTTAGTGACACATTCCTGTAGTGAACTTTCCATAAATATCCCATGATGACAACACAATTCCCTCAATAATGCCACATATCTGAGCAATAATAGCCTTACTAGAAATGATAAGAAGTTGGTTTCTTGTAAATGCATCATTTATCATTTTATGACAGTGGAATTTGCACTTGGTCTGCTGAAGATAAGAATGTTGATGAAAGCCATAAAGTCTATATATACATATATACATATATACATATATATATATTGTGAAGACTGGGTAACAAGTTCACTACTTAACGTTTGTCTTTGTAGCACTAACTCCAAGTATTAAGTCTTTCAATAATTGTCTTAGCAAGCTTTATAATTATAAACATACAGTAAAGGCATTATTCCTATAAAATGTATGAGCAGGTATAATAAAAAAGTTAGAAGGAATGCATATACTAGATGTTACACAACTGGTAAGAATCCAGCCAATTAAAGTCAAAGTTTGCCTGATGCAACACAATGACAACACACAAACAGACACATGTACATTCTCTTGAAGGCTGCTGATAATGATGGCAGATGCCGATAATCTGCTGATAAGGCTGCTGATAATGATGGTCTATAAGGGCTGAATGAATTGATCAACAAGTACCATGATGTATCTTGGAATAATTAAGATTTTGTTTTAAAAATAAAGTCTCTAATGCTCAGCAAGTCAGCATTTGTTTGATCAAAAATACAATAAAAACAGTAATATTGTAAAACATTATTACAATTTTCTACATTATTCTACAAAGGATTATAACTGAAAAATAACATTACAATGGAAAAACTGTTTTCTATTGAAATATTAAATGTTAATATTTATGGCAAAAGATGGCAAAGATGAATTTTCAGCAGCAATTAGTCTTCAGCAGCACATAATCCTTCAGAAATCATCTAATACGCTGATTTGGTGCTCACAAAACATTTATTATTATTATCAATGCTGAAAACAGTTGTGCTGCTTAATAGTTTTGTGGAAACAGTGATACTTTTATGGTACTCTTTGATGAATAATTTGAAATAGAAATCTTGTAACATAACGTAACATAAATATCTTTACGGTCACTTTTGATAAATTTATGCATCCTTGCTGAATAAAAGTATTCATTTCA
>NW_015536485.1:658444-665163 GCF_001515605.1 Sinocyclocheilus anshuiensis
AAACCAAAACCACCCCCCCCCCCCCTTCCTGAAGGATCATGTACAGAGCCATTACAGAAATAAATAAAATATAAATATTAAATATATTTAAATAGAGAACAATTCTTTTAAATTATAATAATATTATATAATAATAATATTTTTTTTCTTTGGATGAAATACATTCATTCAGCATTAGTGAAAGTGCACTGGAACCAGATCAAAAATCACCCCACGTTTAGAGGAATATCGTGTTGACTTCATTGTTTATTTGACATTTATTAGACAGGACAGTGAAGAGGGGGTATCGGATTTGGACACGAGTCCAGCCCTGAATCTGTCTCTGTAGAGGCACTACGGGCCTTAAATGTCAAGAGCAAGAACCACGGCTGACAACTTCCTAGCAATTTTATTCTAAGCGTGAAGTCAATTGAAAATAATGACCGTATTGAGGTCATTGGTGTTTGCAGCTGTGAGAGTGAAATACCTGTTTCTTGCTGTACTGTGGCCCATCTCAGCCAGGCTGGACCACACTGGCTCCACGTTCTTATTCACCTCTGTGACTCCGATGTCTCCGAGGCTGCTGGGATCTTTTCGGCGGAGCAGGTCGTTTACCTTGGCTCCCATGGCTTTGCCCAAGTTCAGGGCGTTTTTTAGGTGCTGGCTGCCTCCTGTCTTTGATCCTGCAGATGTGTCTGTGGAGGCGCTGCTGCCGGCCTGACGAAAGCTCAGCTTCGGCTGCTCCACAGCGTTCCAGTTCTCAAACATGCTTTGGTCCACTAAGGAACAAAATAACAAAAAGGTTTTCAGACAAAGGGAGGCACTGGGGAACTTTTAATGAAAACATTCATACCACATTAACATTTAAAGGTGAGCTGAGACTTCAGAAGCTTTTGTACAGACTTAAATGCATGACTGTTTAAAACTGAAAACTGAAGAGTTTTCATTTAACCAAATTGTTCAACAAACTCAATATTGTTATGCTTTATGTTTTCTAAGATCTGTAAGATTAAATGTAGGGATGCATTTTCATGTTTTGGCTGATAACTGATGAACTATTTTATATAAATACATTGGTAACACTTTACAATAAGTTAGTTCCATTAGTTAACAAACTAACACTGAAAAATACTTCTAAAGCATTTATTAAATTTAGTTAATGTTGATTCCAACATTTATTTATTCATTATTAAAATGAAAAGTTGTATCTATTAATAGACCTGAGCTAACATGGACTAACAATGAACAAGTGTATTTTTTATTAACTAATGTTAACAAATATTAATACTGTAACAAATGTATTGCTCATTGTTAGTTAATGCATTAGATATAGTAAACAAATGGAACCTCATTGTAAAGTGTAACCAATAAATTCATAATAATAAATCATTCTAAATGCTACAAGTGGGTTTAAGCATCATAACCTTCTAAAATACATGAAAACTGGATACTCATTTTGATTAAAAACAAACAAAATAAATCAAATGATGGTCAAAATTTTATACATCAAATGTTGAACAATAGACAAGTTCATGCAAAAAAACAAAACAACAACAACAACAACAAAAAACCCACACAATGACACCAACATTGGAAGAAAATGGCCAACAAAATAAAAAATATTAAAAAAACAGCATTTGACAGGTCACAACAAGTCATGTTTCTTACCTCAGAACCATTATTTCATGGTTGGCATTTGAGTGACAAAGAGAGCATAATTTATTGTTTGCAGCTAACAAAACAGTATATTAATGCTCATACATGCAACTAGAATAGTATTTATAGGCCAATTGATATCACAATGTTAAAAAAACACACCAAGCTTTTACCTTTTAAAAGGTGACTGAAGAGAGGGAGACTGACAATGACAAAGACGGAAAGATTTGCAATTTGCCAACAAAGGCAGCCCTGACACGGTGTTCTATTTCAACTTCAGCTTCAATTTAGGCCATTCAAATCTGTTTACAATAAAAGCTGTATATTAGTCTGGCTCTAATCAATTGTGATTTTAAGAAACTCTTGAAGGCATTGATGTGGCATAGTTATTTCCAGCTTGTTAAACTCAAATAGTTTCAACACTTGCTCATGGAAGAGTAAGAATTCTCATTAGCTTGTGACAGTCTCTCAGCGACGACAAACACGGGCCACATACGAGACTAGAGAGGCTTTTCCACACAAATATTTGACAAAGAGAAGTTATTTTGATGCTGACAATGTCTTGGCTCTGCAGGCAAGGCAAACAGATGAATGAGGGAAATGTGTGTGCCAAAAACAGCATGCTGTTGTCATGGTAATCAGGGGAAAAAATGACAACAAAAAACCCACAACTTACCATTTGCGACGGGTCTGCTTTTCTTTTCCAGACATGCCACTGGGTAACAAGACCAGCTAAAATCATTCACAGGATTGATCTTCAAAATATGCGTCATCACACTGAATTAAATTCGCAATGAAGCTTAATCTAGCACAACATGCTGCTATAATGAGTACTGGAGAGAAATGAGCAGGAGAAAAGAAGGTACTCATCTGTGGTTTCATGTGATTGTATCATTGCACATATTGATCTGTTGTGGCACACCAATAGGGCCATCTGACATCTGAATGAAATAATTGATGCCCATACTACTAAGCACTTCACTGACTGACATGATATTTCATCTGCTAATGATGCAATACCCAGACTAGTTCAAATATGTTTGTGAGTAATATCAGCCTCAGACGGGCCACCCACGGCCCACCCACATTTCCTTCACTGACCGCCTGATGCATATCGCACACAAAACTAAAAAACACTCAATTAGATTGTCTGACTGCAAAGCAACTTAAAATCATTTTTAAATATAGCTGCACGCAGCAATGATATGAATATTGTGTGGATGTACAAAACTACCAAATTTTGCTATAAGTTTGATCGCAACAATCATTGCTGTTACTAGATTACATGTCATTAACTAACTGCATGATTTTTACTGTACATTTCTGCCATATGGACATCACCTTGCTACTCCTAAATATAATGTAGAAACTTTAATTTTCTGTAATGCTGCTTTGCATCGATTTGTATCGTGAGAAGCGCTATACAAATAAACTTGAAACTTGAATGTGTGAAACACCACATGATTACAGAGGCGTTAAGCTCATTAGCGTCAACTAGTGGCCAAATTCTTAAATTCTGACAGACCTTTAGTCCTATGAGTCGAACATGCCCACCGAGTTTCGTCCAGATCGGCCTCCATTAACTAATAATTAACTAATAGGCACTCAAAATTCATTGGCCGATGGCGGCCATTTTTTTGAGACACACAAATGTCCTCGACACTTGCTGCATTTTGGACAAAGACACTGCATACCAATTTTTGAGTCGATCGGACTAACTTATGCGTAGTTATAGCCGTTTTTATGTTTTTTTTCGTTATAGCACCACCAAGTGGCCAAACTCCACTTTTTTTTACTGTGACCTCAGATTGAGCTCTTATACATCTCTTTCCATTTAAGAGTTATAGGCGTTTTAGTAAAAGGGGTTCCGCCCCTTACGAACACATCCCATCGCGGCAAAACCTAGGATTAGCTCGCAAAAGCAGGTTTTTAAAAAGTTCGAAATACCCCAAAATTTCATGATCGAATCCGAGGCATGTGTTTTGTTGGTCAAGAGCCAAGGATTCCAACGAACTTGAGCCTGTGACTAACGGTTTAGGAGTTATGAGTAATTTCGTACTTTTGATCGCTGTAGCGCCCCTGTCAGGCTGATTGGGGCGAGCCTTGGTGACGTTATAGATGGTGTGAGTACTACTATCCCTCAAAGTTTCAAGTCTCTACGACTTATGGTTTGGTCTGCCCGGTCAGTTTTAGCTGAAGAATGGTGATCTTTGGGCATTCTAACAATTACAATAGGGTTTCAGCGCTATGCTCTTGAACTCCTAAAAAGTATTTTTGTACAGCCTATTATTCTAGTATAATCCATTTCAGATTTATCTGTCCCAAAATTGCAACTAAAAACAAAGCAAGGTTGGTTGGGTTATATGTTATTCAGCCTCATCCTGTCTAAGTGGGTAGTTTTCGGTCAGAATACATGGAAACGGGACCAGACTTTATGCTGAAAATCTCAAGTATGGTTTTGTGAGACTAGATTTTGAGTGAGGAAGAGAGAAAGAAGGATGTATAGCAAATCATCAGCTTCCAATTTTGAGCGTGACGCAGTGCTCATTGGTTTTGATCCTTCTCCACAGGGCTGGACATTATCGTGTAACTCTAGGCTGCAGTTTAAAATACCTCACCGAGACTCCGCCACAGTAGCAAATGTTAGGAGGGCATCTGACACGCTGCTATTTTGGGCTGGTTTATGAGCTCCTGATGTGTCCCAGCAGGAAACCTCTGGACCAAACGCTGTCCAGCACACACATGCACGGGCCACATGGTACAGGGTTGCTGCTCTTTTTGACCATGAATTTCCATGACATTTCCAGCTGTTTGAGTTTAGTGCATGAAGACATAAAAAAAATCCTTTTACAGCATGAACTTACCATTTTTAACAAATTAAATATTTTAGTGTTTAATATATCTAAAACCTTAGAAATTTGAATTATTCTAGAAATTATAACAGCATATTATAAAATATATAAAAATATATACAATTCTTAAAATTATAATTATTTCAGAAATTATTATAATATAAAAGACCTATTTAAAAAGACCTATCCTATTTGATGTTAGTGACATGTTCTATAGGAAATACAATATGTAAATATAAATTATATCTTTTAGATATATCAAATATAAAAATACATTTATTATAATTTCAAAAATTCTAGAAATAATGATTCTAGACATTATAATTACAATAAAAAAACATTTGTACAAAGTCTTAGAAAAGACATATCCTTTTTAATATATATTGATGATATTTTTTAAATATTAAATATAATAAATAAATATAAACTATACATTTTTATGTAATATAATATAATATACTGTATAATATAATACAATATAATATATAAAAAATTATATTTGATTATAATAGTACTTTCTATAATACTAAATTATAATACAGTAAAATACTTTGTTTTTAAGTCTTAGAAAAGACATTCTATTTGATGTATAAATAAATGTAAATACATATGAAGACATTCATATATTCAGATATTTCTAGGTTTTCCATTACCCGATGGTAAAATCTTGTTCCGTTTTTAAGACTTCTCTTCTCTCAAGACCCTTATATTTATAAACCATATAAAATCTGGTCACTTTTTCATGTGGTTATTTTTGTATGTAATGACGCAATACATAATTTAATACAGAATCAAAAATGGACTGATTAAGAAAAGCCAAAAGCCTACTATCTCTACTTGGGACAAATTGGAGAATAACAATGAATAAATAAAGCAATTTAACCCATTATCTCCAAGTTAGATGACCTAGATGTTCAGGTCAGTAGATGGGTCAAACATCAATATTTAATTTGAACACCCTTTCTAGCATGAATCTTTAAATACAAGGGCAGAGGGATGGGAAAAAGAGTTAGCTCTGGATAACACATGATGAGAGGATCAAGGTGGACTAACTCGAAATGCACTTGCACCAACTGATTCCATGTTATCAACTCAATCATTAACAGAAATGAGGTGGAGCACCATAGTGGCACAGCGGCCCAGAATAAAAGCATCAATTTCAGGACTCCTAAATGAAAAGGGCAGAGAACTTCACAAGTAAACTGCACTGTTAGGACTATCCATTAGCTTTATCTCTATTGAACAGCACTGCTGGCTGACTAGTCTCCTTGGTACTGTAGATATACTGAAGCACATATAAGGGTAGAAAAGAAATAAATTCATAAAAATCCCCAAAAGAGCAACAAAAACAACACAACCCAAAACCGTAGATGGCATGGAAACTTTTCTGGTCAATAGCTATTTGTATGTTAAGCAGCGTGTTTAAACCTACAGCAGCACTTAAAAAAAAATGCATTGGCAAAAAATTTATTTTTGAAAGATGATAAATCTCAAAAAATGTCAGAACAGTCTTACAATTAAGGTGAGACCAAACAGCAGCACTGAACACATCAAAAATAGATGTGGAGTTGTTATTATGGCAATGTTCTGCTACTGGAGAGAAAAAAATAACAGTGAACATAACAGGAGACAATGCCCCCCATTTTCATTCGACTTCAAAATCTCAGATCAATAATTAATCAAAGGTTCCGACACATCAATGTCAAGCAGTAACATGCATGCAATGCAACTATCTGCAAGTTTAGCACTGATGAAATAAAGGGATTTGGAGCAAGTAGACGGTGATGCCAGATAATGACAGCTTTTATACTTGATCGACGGTCATGTGTCTTTGAAGAAATCATTAGAACCTGATTGGACTAACGGCGCGTAACGGCACATTCTGTGAAATATAGCTAATTAATTAATTTTTTTTAAGGGCAGTCTTTAATTTCATGGTGTGTCACCCTTGTGGGGCATAAAGGAGTTCAAATCAACTGAATTATATTGGAGTTCACTTTTTAACATGAAGGATTTTTTCCAGCCAAGTGCAGCAACCGTGCCCTGGATCTCCTTGGGTATCCTTGTAGGTCGTAATGTCTAATTTTGTAATCCTGACAGGAAATAGAATAAATACGGTGGCCCAGTAGTGCACAACACAACGCACAGGACTAATTTTGTTGTGCTGTGATAATTTCGTTGTGTTGCAGCTTGTTTTCATTGTGTTGTGGCTTGTTTTAGGTGTGTTGTTCT
>NW_015536485.1:665255-676475 GCF_001515605.1 Sinocyclocheilus anshuiensis
ATGTTTCCATTGTGTTGCTACTTGTTTCCATTGTGTTGAGCTAATTTTGTTGTGTTGCTACTTGTTTCCATTGTGTTGCGACTTGTTTCTGTTGTATTGCGACTTGTTTCCATTGTGTTGTGCTAATTTTGTAGTGTTGCGGCTTGTTTTCGTTGTGTTGTGGAGATTACGTTGTGTTGTGCACTACTGGGCCACTGTAAATAAAGGTTTATGGTCTCTACAATAGTTGGAGCTGAACACTTCAAACTAAAGTACCTTGGCAACTTCAGGAGAAAGAATGTTCTCAAAAGCCTCCAGAGCAAGCAGGTGGGCCCGGGCATGAGCCTCTAATTCAGAGGCACCCGAGTTTCCAAAAGCTTCTCTCAGAAGCGGCAGCTGTACTAAAATGATATGTGATATTGTTATGTAATTTCAATTACGCCGCAGGGAGAAGGATCAATCCGACAGCCGCTCATTTCCCTGAGCGAACAAAGATGAGACAGGGACGCTCCAGAACATCCTTTAAATTACACAGCGATTCAGATGGTGTTCTCTGCACTTGCTGGTTTTGTGAGCGCTACACGTTTTAGTGGTTATTTCTATTTCCTGAAGCAGCTGTGCGTGCATATGGCGTCTGAAGTGTTTCCATTCGCGTGTCAGCGATTCTTGGAATCGCAGAACGACTGAACTACAGTTTAAGCAGGAAAGTCAATCAAATGTATTCATGATGGATATATGAGTTACTTAACTAGTGTGCACTTGCTGCTAAAGAAATGCCAGATTATGTAGGCACTTTTAAAAGCTAGTTCAAATAACTCCTTGATCTGATAATTCAACTTGATGCATGTCACAGAACATTCATTGAGAATGACTCTCACACTGAATGAACACAGTCACGCAGTGTCACTCTTAAAAATGACACAACTCATTTAAAATGGCTTTGAAATGAGTCATATATTTTGAAAACCTGCAGTAACCTACAGGAGGGGCAATTCGTGGTTTATTATTCGTGACACCAAAGGCTGCTTTCTGTGGAATAATTATTGAATTATTTATTTCTCAAAAACTATCCGTGGCCAGGATTCAAGGACAAGAACAATGATGACAAATTATTTTTTTAATAATTAGCTGTGCTTCCCCAGACATCAGTATCATATAAAAGAAATTTACTGCCAAATTGCTAGAGCGTTTTGACTGGTTTTCATGACATTGCTATGCAGTTGCTAAGGCGGTTCTAAGCAAATTACTTTTTTAATTAAAAGAGCCCACTGTTAATGTTCCAAAAATGCTTGGATACAATAGTAGCAGTGATGTATGCACCTGTCATTGAATGAGAAGAAATCAGAAAAAAAAAATACTGGTTTTGTGTTCAGACAATGACACGTTTCCCTGTGGAGGATTTAGACCACAGCTCACAGCTGGGTCTTGGCCTCCAGACCTGCTGCGAGCCAACATGACTGATCATGAACCCTCATTACAGACGCAGCGAAGAATCTGTGGGAAGATTGTTACAAGCCTGAAGGAGATTTAAAGATGGTAAATTCTTACATTTTGTTTTCTTGGTGGAAAGAAAAAAGATATTAGTGCATAAATGGAGGAAAATACAGACGTTTAAGACTAAACCAACAACAGAAAGTGCTTTCGATGTCCTTTATGTGTGGGAAGAATTGCTTACCACTCTATTATTACCAGTCTAATTGTGTGCAATTGTCTGCCTCTAAATGACACTGGGCACACAGAGAGAAACAGAGAGAGCGAGAGGGAAAAACTGGAAAATATAAACAGAGAGGTTAAAGAGTCAGCAGTTTATCAGAGAGATACAGTTAAAACACCGAAATATCACTTTTTAGAAGCACAGAAAAACTAAACGCAAGAAAGCAAAATGTGTACGAAAGTTAATATGCGAAGCAGTCAAGACACGACAAGCTCTTCTGAGTATGAAAATAATGAATAAGGGATGTGGGTTGTGAAAACTCTGACACTCTAATTGGGGTTCCTGTTGGTAAAGATCTGACCGGTTTAAACGCCTCGTTACCCTTAGGGTATAATTAGCTTAGCGTCCTCAGTCCACAGTCATTCAATTAAGAGTCTGTTCTGTCGTGCATGCTAAAACAGATGTAGCTGCGTTACTGTCTTCATTCTGAGCACTTCTGATGAAAGGTGATCTAAGTGGCTGAGCATATCAGTGCAAACATGCTTAATACCGCTCAGGAACAAACCTGCAACTGTACAACTGATGTCATAGATACAATATCACAGGCTGATGTATAAAATTTGTTCTACATTTCACTTGTATCTCTTGCAGTTAAAAACAATTACTTGTTTGTGAATAACCAGCAATTGCTTGTAGACTCTAAAAGAGCGTTAACACATACAGCGGTTTCCGACATCAAAGTCAATGGTGGCAGTAGAAAGTGGAAGTGTCCAGGGATGCAACAAAGTTTAACTTTATGCAAATTAGTATTTATGTGATGTGGCAGCTACCAATAGGAGGGAAGATGCTGGTGAACACGTGATCTGCCTACTGTGAATTAACTTTTCTATATTTGTCTTTTTTTCTATCAGTCGCTGTCCACATGCAAGGATATAAAATATTATGACTTTACAATGATGTTCAATTTGTTAAAAACAATTCTATCTATCAATCTATCTATCTGAATTTTTTTACTAAATAATTCATGACACATTCATGTTGAAATGTTAAATGTGTATATTAAAAATACTGAAATTAAATGAAAATTATTCCGTCAATTCATGACACATAATCAATAAGTTTATGTTAACAAACTGAACTTGTAAAGTGTTACTAAAAAAAAACATGCTTGGAAAACCAAGCCAATGGTCCATTTATATATATATATATATATATATATGTGTGTGTGTGTGTGTGTGTGTGTGTGTGTGTGTGTATGTCTATATGGAGTGTTTGGAAGTAGGGATGGCCATGATGACCAACAATATAGCCACTTGGCGACCTCCATCGCTGTGTGTGAACGTTCCATTAGAGATACAAGATTCTGGCATCTGATGTGTGTCCCTAAACTTTAAAATGGAGACAAGAGTATTTACTATTCTTTGCGACTGTTTGCTTTTCAATATATGACATAAAATGTGACAAACTAAACGGCCACCAAACGGTTAATGTCACCTTGGTCTCCCAGATTTATCAGCAGTACAAACAGCGGTAGACGGTTTGACAATATTGACATTGATTGACTTGAACCTTCTAAGCAAAACATCAAGCAGTGTTTTTCTAAGTACGCAAAATCACATTAAACAGCAATTTCGTCCTCCAAGCAGTCAGAGGGGCCGTGTTTGTTGAGCACATTGAGCAGACGCAGGGTGCTCTCGTCCTGCTGTCCCCAGCTTTCATCACTCTCATCTGTGTTTGACTCGTACTCGGATGCGATTCCCGACTCGTGGAATTTTAGCAGCTCGAGGCTACCCAGAAGCTCGTCCCGTGATGAGGGCGAGACGCCTTGGGATGGTGTGTTGGGACTCTCCTCCTGTTGGGGTGGTCCCGGAAGAAAGCGGAAACATTCAAACTTGATCAAGCACTGGTTCCTACCTATTGGACTGCCCAGCGGCAGGGATAGCTGTGTCCCATCGTTGAGTGGAGGAAGGATGGCGTTCTCTGGTCTGGGGGTGGTGGGGTCGCATAGGACTGGGGGCACGTTGGCACGGAAGGTGATTTCCAGGAGACTGTCTTGGGATCCCACTGTTAAGAGAAAGGAAGAGATTGAAAATTAATTGTGAATAATCTCATGACTTTTTATACTTAATTATACTAATCTAACAAAACTGTCTATACAAAAATATTTTCATATCAAAACACGTTTGGTTTTAAAGGGGTCATATGATGTTGCTAAAAAGAACATTATTTGGTGTATTTGGTGTAATGAAATGTGTTTATGCGGTTTAAGTTTCAAAAAACATATTATTTTCCACATACTGTACATTATTGTTTCTCCTCTATGCCCTGCCTTTCTGAAACACGTCGATTTTTACAAACTCCAAAGAGAAAGGAAAATTTTAAATCATATGACCCCTTTAAAGCATCTATTTTCTTTTTTCATCTATGGACAAAAAATTATGTAATAAAGATATTTTAATGAATGCAGAGAGGTTTTTAAATAAGTTTCTTATGCTCATCAAGGCTGCATTTATTTGATAAAAAAAAAACAGAAAAAAATATAATTTATATAATTGTATATAAATATTTAAGATTAATTATAAATATAATTGTAATTTTGTGAAATATTATTGCAATTTAAAATAACAGTTTTCTATTATAATATACTTTTAAATATAATTTATTCCTGTGAAGCAAAGCTCAATTTTCAGCATCTTTACTCCAGTCTTCAGTGTTACATGATCCTCCAGAAATCACTCTAATATGTTGATTTATAATCAGTGTTGGAAACAGTTGTGCTGCTTAATATTTTTTAGGTCCTGTGATACTTTTTTCAGGATTATTTGATAAATAAAAAGTAAAAAAAAAAAAAACCAACAACAGTGTTTATTCAAAATAGAAATTTTGTGTTACAATATGCACTACTATTTTAACATTTGTCAGTAATTTTTTCTTTCTTTTTTTTTTTTTTTTTTTAGAAATTAATACTTGTATTTAACAAGGATGTGTTAAATGCATAAAAAGTGATAGTAAAGACATACTGTTAGAAACGATTTATATTTTAAATATAAATGCTGTTATTTTTAACCATTTATTCATCAAAAAAAACAAAAATCAAAGAAAAAAGTATCACAGGTTCCAAAAATGATTAAGCAGCACAACAGTTTCAACAGTGATAATAAATCAGCATATTAGAATGATGTCTGAAGGATCATGTGACACTAAAGACTGTAGTGATGGCTGATGAAAATTCAGCGCCGCGTCACAGAAATAAATTATATTTTTAAGTATATTCAAATCGGAAACCAAGATTAGAAATTGCAATAATATTTCACAATATTACTGTTTTTTTTCTGTAATTTTGACCATATAAATAAACCCTTGATGAGCTTAGAAGACTTAAAAAGGGCATTACATATAATACTACATATTTTCAAAATCAACTAGGTGGTGGGTTGCCTAAAGAATCTCTGTATAAATAAGGTGCCTGATGTAAACACTGAAATTACGCCAGGTGAACCGAAGGCCAGCCTCTTACATTCAAAAACAGTGCAACAGAACTGAATCAAACATGGTCGACAGCAAGTTGCTGGCTGACCACTAGATAACTATTGAAAGAATCAACCATCATGATGCATTCTCAGTGTTAAAACTTTTTAATTAATTTCTATTTAATTTAATAGAAATTAAACTACTGTTAGTTTCAAACTACTGTTTCAAAGTAAAACTGGGGTTCAGTCTTTCCACTCTCTTTTCTCTGTGGATGTCATCTGCCTTCCTTCATATTATATAACGCTTCATAATGTCAGTTCTGCTCCACTTTTTTTCCCCTTTTCTTCTGCTCCAGTGGGTTAATAACAGTGCTCCTACCCCTTCAACACATCCTCACTTGCCTTCTCTGAATAGATCTGATGTGTTTCAGCAGCTTTCTTTCACTCTTGCCTTTTCACTCAGACCCTCCCATCTGTTCCACCTCTCTCCACATCACATTCAATTTCTCTTTGCCTTTTAACTTCTCTCCCATCATGGCACTCCACAAGGGTTAATTTCATGCTTATTTTAAAGCACACTTTCATATAGACCAGCAGCACCTGGAGATGTGCTGTCTTTCACATTAGCCTGCATGATAAAGAGCTCTTATCCTTGACTGTCCCAACTGTCACACTTAAGTCACCTTGTAAAAAACGGCTGTAAATGTCTGTCAAATCTATTCTCACGTCCTCTTTAAAGGTCCCATATTGTACACCTTTCTGGAGTTTTATTTGAGGTTTTGATGTCCTTAAGAATATATATTTGCGGTATAAGTACCAAAAACCATCTCAATATATTTTTACAGCTCCTTTCTCAGGAGCTCTGCTGAGAACAGGTCGATTTTGGTCTGTCTAATTAATATTCATGAGCCTCTCTTCTGATTGGCCTGTTGTTTTCTGAGTGACGCACGGCCAGGCCAACCACAGGTAACTAGGGTCAGCCGACGTCACAACGCTAGCTGGAGGCAGCAAAAGAAAGGGGAAACGGGAGGTGGCCCATTCAAACCAGCGCAGGTTCGGCTACATAAGGAGCTTAAAATATCATCTTGTTGTGATGTTGGATGACAGAATCGACGTAATACAGCCTCAAATTAGAAATTTGATCGCATATCTGCTGCCACTGCCAGACAAAAAAACGGAAGTCACAACGGTTCGTGAAAAATAGCTAGAACTTTAAGCAGGCTGTGTGAATTTTACTGTGGACTGACTGTTTTGAAACTTATATGGTAGTTAAATAGCCCCATAGACCTCAGTAACCGTGAAAAAAGCCAGGAAATTTCAGTTTTGACAATATGGGACCTTTAATAATGACACCTCATTTTACTCTGACGTGAAGGTTAGAATCTAGTACCAGCATCGTTCTCAGAATGTTTTCATAGCTAGTCCTCTTTTAAAAATAATAATAATATATATAAAAAAAATAATAACATTATTATTAGGGCTGTCAATCGATTACAATTTGTAATCTGATTAATCACATCCTTTTTCTGTGATTAATCGCGATTAATCGCACACTTCATGAAATTAAGTTTAGACCATTTATCTTGTTTCAAATGTTTATTATGTCATCATTTGCTATATCCAGCAAAGTAAACCAAAATATTGAAGGGTGATTCTCAAAAATCTTTATTTTCTGCAAGCTTTTTTCAAGATAAATTTAGATGACTTTCCAAAAAAGGACACTTAGAAACTCCAAAAGGACACCAAAGAACCAAATGATATAAGGAGCCCATATAAGCACATATGAAAGAAAAAAAATCAGAATTTTATAGTATGTGTACAGTGCAACACCAAAGAGCTTTTTTACATTTTAGAGAAGCCAAGTTGCGATACCGAACAGGACCACATGGAGATGCCAAAAAAACCCTAAACCAATCGCCTGCTGACTGCATATATCTACTACAGTACACGGATCCATTCCATATAACTAAACACAGCAACATAAACATGACAAATCAAAACATTATCGTGAATGTGTGTGGAAACAACGTGAATGTACGAAAATGTCTGTGCCTGTGCATAAATACAATGTGCGATCAGTGCGGGAAGAGCACTCACACGCATTATTATAACGGACTCACGCGTGCTTACTGTACTGTATGACTCCTGTACGCCACCGCAATCGCCTTTACCTTGACTGCAGTCTTCATCCATCAAAACTTTACTAGCGAGACTGGTTATCCAGTCGAGAAAACGTAGTTTGCGTCTCATCTGGCCATACAGCAGTGGGATGTGCTGACAATCCGTTCAGTCTGTACTTCACACAAAGCGTGTGATGTGTGAGGGCTCGCGCTCTTCAGAGACAATCACAGAATATGACAGAGCTCGTGTTTAAAAGCGAAACACACTGGAATGAATAATTCACTGAAAACACAACGCGAGTCTCTGTTCTCTCTGCAATCTCTGATGTAATCTGCCTGGTTTCCTCTATATTAGCGCTGTTTCCCAGAGTTTAGCGGCTTAAAATGATTTAATCACAAGCAGAGTAGCAAAATTGGGTTAAAGGGTTAGAATAGAAAATGTGCTTCAGTAATTTTGCGTTAATTGCGTAAAATTATTTTAACGCATTAAGGATTGTAAAATTAATCGCATGCGTTAACACGTTAACGATGACAGCCCTAATTATTATTATTATAATATGAAAAATACATTAACATTTAGCAATTTAATACTAATAATAATTACTTTTAAAACTTTTGCTCAAAGGTTTAACTGAACAATCGAAATGCAATACTATTGTACTCAATGCATGGATATACTGTACAGCCCGAGGATGTCAGTAGATTAAAAATTAATTGTGAATAATTGCATGATTCTAATAATTGCATGATTCTTAACTCCAATTCTGCTTAATCTAACAACGACTATAAATAAATATTTTCATACCAAAATGTATATTCAATCTTAATGCACTTATTTATTAATTTTTTTACAACAAATAATGCAATATAGATGTTTTAATGGATGCAGAAAAGATGCTTTACTGAAACACAGACCTCCTGTGCTTATTCTTCCATTATGAAGGGTATTAAATAGAGGCTTTTAAAGTTACTCCCTAGCACTGCTGAACACAGGAAATCATACTCACTAGAGCCATTCCCAGCCAGCTTGAGCTCCAGCTCCTGAACCTGTTTGACCAGGAGAGAAATATGCTGCAGTAGGTCCTTATTCTGCAGCAGCAGCTGGTGAACTCGAGCCTGGGCCTCAATCCTCGCCGCAGCTTCTGCAGAGAGCTGATCCTTCAGCAGATGAACCTGAGGAACAAACCAAAGTTTGCATGCTTAACTACAGCAGAATGTTCTACCAACCAACACGGAGACCTCCAGCAGTTAATATGCTGTATTATCCTAGAGTCGCCTCTACTATGGACAAAAACTCAAACTGGCTCAATGTACTTTTCAGCTCCAACTCAAAAGCATTATGCAAATTTATAGTAATACTTTTAAAAAATAAAAGAAGAAAAAGTTTTAGGTTTTCATTTGATTAAACTTTAAGGCCATTATTTCATAATTAATACCAGAATTTGCCTTTGTTCAGCTTCGGAAGAATATGTCTGAACACACTGGGATCCTGTCTGGGATTCAAGAGTTTAAGGAAATGAAAATAATCTTTTTATTGTTATTCTGAGAATTTCAAAGTCCTACTTGAATTTATTTATATATTTAAGGTTAAACATCTTTAAAAGATTTTTATCTACAGTCACCCCATTACACAATTTGGTATGCAGTTCTATTTAATATATTTTGAATGCATTTATATTGAATGTGAAAAATTGATGGCAAACTTTATAAAGTGTTACTATGAAGGTCATCTCATTTACTGTGTAGGTAGCGGCATTAATGAAAAATGATAGAGCGCTTTCATCCGAAAACTTCTTTAACACAACAACATAAAATAACTTTTTAAAAAAGATATTTTATGTTCCTGATATCAGCTGTATTTTAAAGAGTAATGATGAAATAATACGAAGAGCAACAGTGGAAGGACAAATGCCTGTTATATCTGCTAAAAAAAAATAAAAAATAAAAAATCAAATAAATACAATATAACAATAATAATAATAATTATTCAATATTTTTATATTTACTTATATAAATTATAATTAAATCAGAGCAACATTTTTTCTTCCACAAATACAATGCAAGCTTTAGCAAAAAATTATACATAAATATATTAAAAATAATAAACAAATAAGCCATTAAATATTACAGATAAATATTATCACTGAATACTTAAGAGTATTCAATTTACACAGCTTTAGTCAAGTAATAATTAACTTAATCCTAGATAAAGGAATTATCTGGAATAGTCTAACAAACCTCCATTACCATAAGTACCAGAAAAAGTCCTCCACACATTTTGTTATGAATTACTGCTTGGTTTGTCCGGCTAATGACAAATGGCCAGCTATAAAGATTTCCAAAGCGATTATGATGCACTTGAGTGTCCTTCATAAGTCCTACCATTCTACCTAGCGATAGACGGGCGAATCCATTTCCGCCAGTGGCTTATCCTGAGCACCGTCTAAGTATCTGTTTGCTCCTAAAGCCATCGTGGCTGCCCTCCAAGGGGTCCGGGGTGATTTATGACCCAGCTTAAACAGCGTGCCTGCTCGTGCTGCCTGCCCTTAAGAACAATACATTCTCCAGACAAAGCCAATGAGCCATCAAGATCAGGCCAGCAGGGAGTAGCGCAAAAGATTGAGGAAAAAAAATTACCATACTGTAAATGTAGACTGAAAGCTTAGTTCAGGTTGAGCCGCTTGCCATCAGTTCTCGAGTGCAGTGCTTGTATGTATGTGTGCGTGTATGTTTTCTGACAAAGAGTGATTGTCTTTGGGAAAAGAGCTGCCTACCATGACAAAAGATGTTGTTTTCAAAAGGATATAGGATGTAAATGTATACAAGCCTCATATTTCATGCTGTCATGGTTTTATATCTCAATCTGAGTGGGGTACATTCATCAGCAAGGCAAGTCAGGGGTAAATGTTGGAGTCCAATTGCTTTGATGATCATCATTTTCCTCGATGACATACAGAAGCAGTATTTATTTTCCTTGTCTTTAAAAAAGTAAACAACAAAAGCAGCAATGAAGAGCTGTTTAACATCAACACATTGCCACTGCAATCAGTTATTCGGTTTCATTTTCACATCTACTAATTAAGCAATTAAAAGTTCACTGTCCAATTATGGCTACAAAATGAAAAGAGAACAGTAATATCTTTGACTGTATGGCGGAAAATATTAACAATATTTTCTGGCAGTAATATTAGCATATAGCGTGATCAATATTAGTTATAGTGCTGTTGCAAAAAAAAACAGGAGTTTACAAAGTAAACAGAGCAGAGTCTTTTTCAACATCAAGGACATGAATTTCAACAACTTAACCAGGTTTAAAGTCTCTAAGGTGAAGTCCAAGTAGGCATATATGGGTATCAACTGTTCTTATCCTGATTACTCCACATGCTCTTATCATGTTTTGGTATTATCATAGTATAGTATTGCATTTCAAAACAGTTTGAAATTAACTTAATTTTTCTTTATTGACAAGTTGTAGTTACATTTTAAATCCCAAATTGGCCTTTAATTTTTACGGCCAAAAAATTGCCGTAAAAGGATAGGAAAACTGACACGTTTCAAGTCCCAGAAATACGGTGGCCGAAAAGTGCTAAACAAATCACAATTCTGAAAACAAAATAACAAATTACAAACGCAAATGCAAGTCTAAAAAACAAAATAATTCAGAAAGCACAACAACAATTCAGAAAACATTATAAGTCAGAAAACACAATGACAAATTCGAAAACAAAATAACAAGTCAGAAAACACAACGACAAATCCGAAAACAAATTAACAAGTCAGAAAACACAATGACAAATCGGACAAACCGGAAAAGGTAGGTATAGTTTGAGACAGCGCCATTGGTTTGGGATTACTCACTGCTGACTGGACGAGACATCTGTCAATCAACGTATACAGGGAAGAACCAGCCGAAGAACAGCAGAGTCGTCGTAGAAAGTTCGGAGATGGTATTAAAGTAGCTCAGTTTAAATGTATTGTATGAATTGCCCTTACTATG
>NW_015536485.1:676485-676770 GCF_001515605.1 Sinocyclocheilus anshuiensis
AGATATGAAAAGGGAGAGAAAAAAAGTTCGGCAAAAGGCAGGATCGAATCCGGGTCGATCGCGTCAAAATGCCAATGTCAAGCGCTTAACCATCTGCGCCACTGGAGCTGATGTTTTATAGCTACTTTTAACTAAATGTAAATAGACACCCCGTATTTTTTATTCCATAGTAAGGGCAATTCAAACAATACATTTAAACTGAGCTTCTTTAATACCATCTCCGAACTTTCTACCACGACTCTGCTGTTCTTCGGCTGGTTCTTCCTGTATACGTTGATTGACAGA